>NC_089750.1:76154706-76214706 GCF_040412425.1 Macrobrachium rosenbergii
ATATATATATATATATATATATATATATATATATATATATATATATATATATATATATATATATATATATATATATATATATATATGTATGTATATATTGTATGCATCATTACACTCACATACGCACCCGCATACGTGTGCGTATACTTTGTGGTGGCTTTTTTCCTCGGTGCATGACCATGGCACTCTGTAGGTCCGTCGAGCAGAATGTCTTCCCTCCTCTCTGGCACTACTCAAAAAGGCCGCGGACGCCCATGGCGACCTGGGCAGGCTGCCCAATAGTTCAAAATGGGCTCTCCCGTCTCTCTCTCTCACTGCAGGCACAATCTATGATATCTCTCTCCCCCCACCCCCACCTTTGTTTAGACAAGTCTGTGTTTACTCATATATCTGTGACTATATCACTATTCTTTGTGCGTGTGTGTGTGTGTGCCTGTAAGTATGTGTCTCCTAGCGCGTGCTTGCGCGCGCGCTGCCTGATACATGCAGAGCATTTTGTACTATTGCGATAAGTAGAGTCAAATTGAAATTCACTTTAATTGCAACACGTTTTTCAGAAGGTCTGTTCACCTAGCCACAACCCCAGCTCCCCCCCAACGCCCAGCTACCCCCTACCCCAAAGTATATTTTTATATATATTTTTCAATACATCAAATCTTCTGTCTTTTCACCCACTGTCTGTCTCACCCCGGAGCCAGATTTGTTACCCCTCACTTTCGTTTCAATTCAAAAATCTGGTCGACAGGAATGCAGAAACTGTATATACGGCCCTTCGCAATGTCCTGCCCCAAGGCCCCTATTGGAATATCCCACGGACCTTGCTGCGCCCTGTGGGACAATGCGTCGACCGTGATGAGATCCCTTGAGATATCCTTCGAGGTCCTTCTCCCCGCCCCCAAATACTTTGTGTTGATATTCCTCATCAGCAAAAGTAGCTTAATCCAGCCAAAAATGTTTCGATAACAGGTCGATGATGTGTCACCCCCACAAGACTGGTGTATACTTATGCTCGAGAACTCTGTCGAGCAAGGTTCTCCCCTTACCTCCCAGCATCCTTCCTTGCCTTTGAGGACGTTTGAAATGAACTGCTTCATTAGTTTTGTATTTGCTCAATTTCTTATTTTGTTACTCATGCCTTTATTTCTCTTTTGGCCTGTTCATGTATCATATATATTGCTAGAGCATTTTTCCCTCTTTTAGTCAGTTTTAACTTTAGATGAACTAGTTGGTGATTGTGACGTTTCGTTATTCTGTTACTCATCACTTTCATTTGCCCATATATGCTTTCCCAAAGACTAAAATATGTCGAAGGAACTTTTACTTTTGCTTTTTTTTTATTTCTTTTTACTGTCTTTGTCAGCAACGTACGAAATGGTTGAGCAGATCTGATGGGATTTGATTTGTCAAATGTTATTCACTAGCAACCCCTAGAAGGCCTACCTTGTGTTTCATTCAAAGAATAATCCCTCATTTCTGATGTTTTATTGTTTGACATATTCTACGGCATTGTGATCATGTCAGTGTCAGTATTAACCTGCATATAACAGCTTACTCGTGAAAACGAGAATTTTGCCCAGTTTTTGTATGAATCTGTTTTGGTTTTCAACTGATAATGTTTAGCCTGCTTCTCAATTTTGCTTCTTCTTCCAATTTGTTTTGCCATGTGAGATCATTTTGTGAGCCTTAACCCCTTTGCCTTATTTACAGTGAATTTTTTGTTTTTGTTTTATGATGTAAATAATGTGGTGGCCTTTGCCCTCATTCCCTCCCCCCACCACCACCAGAGACCCCTACCCCTTCAGATCTGTAACAAATGACGAGAGAACTTTAGTAGCGATCTGAAATATTCCCCTCCTCTGTCGGACAGATGGAAATTTTTTTTCTCGTTTCTTAACCAGGAATATCTTTGACCAATTCCCCCTACTTATCCCCCATTTCCCAACCCTTAGGGACTAGATACATGAGCACTAAAAACGTCACGTTGTTGATGCTGTCTAACGTTGAGTTTTTGGCCAGACTATACGAGTGCTATTTTTGAAGTGTTACTGAGTCGCAAACAAGCATGTTTAGGTCATTATGGATGCTGTCTAAGTAGGATGTGTTACAGGCTTTTGTCTTGAAATCATCAGACATGCATCATTAGTCAGGCAAGGCTTTACTAGAACTGCACTAATAACGTCGACGCCCACGTAACGCGTCCTAACGTAACCCCAGTAACGCTCACGCAGTCTAAATTAGTGGTCTTCCATTGGAAAGCACGGGAAGATACCTCACTCTGTAAAAGACAGCGTCAAATGGCGTCAGCAATGCAACGTTTTCAGCGCTCATGCATCCAGTCCCTTAAGCCTATAATCCCCAACCCCGGCAGCTACCGCAACCCTGCCCTAACTAAGAGAAGCAGCAACGTACGACCTGACCCTCTCAAATTAATTGATTGCCCTTTCACAACTGTGTGTGTGTATATATTTCTCCACTTTTGACAGTAATCTCGTTCACAATCCTTCGTTTTGTCTTGTCTCCCCAACCACACCCTCCCCCAACATTCTCACTCTCCCTCCACCAACCCCCACCCCCAACACTCTCACTCTCCCTCCACCACCAACACCAGCCCCCCGCTCTCCCTAGTACCTCACGGCATCCAATCGCATTTTTCCAGGCATCTTTTTCACGCTTCCTTGTATTGAGTCGTCCCGAAAAGTCGACCTGCGGACTGTCACGTTTGATGTTCCTCCACAAGAGGTGGGTAGATCCCTCTCCCCTCTCCCCCTCCACCCCCCCTCCCTCCCTCCCTCCTCCCTCCCCCTTCCCCTGCATTCCCTTGACATGATTTGTTATCCCCCACTTCCCCTAGTTACGTTTCCTTCCGTTCTGAGTAGGTTTTGAGTTTCACATAAACAGCCCCATATCCATCCATCCCCAACCCAGCAAGAAATGGACGCCAACCTGAAAATTTTTTTTAAAAAAGGCTGGCTGCTTCCTTCCTTTCTTCCTTCCTTCCACTTCCCTCCTTCCTCCTCCTCCTCCTCCTCCACCTCCTCCTCACCATTCGACTTGACTGGCTCTTCAAATTCATTTACAGTCATGGGAATGTGGTGCAAGCAAATCGAAATCAAGAAGACTGGTCCAGCAATAAAATCCTCTTGATAATAACTTGTTCGCAGGCACCTTTTGCACCAACACAAAAGGACCTCCTCCACTCAAACTTAAAAAATTCTCTCTGGAACTCATAATTTTTGGAACGTATTACTTTTTTGAAACTTGTAAGATTACCGAAGAACCTGGCATAACTCTCTTGCAAATTTATTCGCCAATTTATGTTGTCAACCGATCATTATCACTCTAGTTCCCAAAGTTCGAACATATTTGAGTAGACGTGAGTTATCCGTAATTGCTCAGGAAATACATTCGGTAGGAAGCATTACGATCTTGTTTTATAACAAACTGTAAACAAGTGGAAATATGAAAAGCCAGAGTATGTGTCATCACAGAGTCTTATGTTTTGTAAATTGCCTAGAATGAGTTTTACGATCTGATAAACTGATACTTGCTAAAAAAAGACGGTCTGTCTGAATCTCACACAAATCAGTAATAAAACTTTGAGTGAAAAGAGAAAGAGTTGAGGAAAAACAAAATGATGGCTGACCTCTCCTAGGTCATACAAGTGGAGGACGAAATATTATTATTACTATTATTATTATTATTATTATTATTATTATTATTATTATTATTATTAGCCTCAGTACCAGAGAATTCAGTTCAAGAGCCTCTCGCAGTAATAATTAGTAATAGTTGGTATTTTCGCATTCGAGTTCTAATTACGTTTTACTGTCTATGCCTCTCTCTCTCTCTCTCTCTCTCTCTCTCTCTCTCTCTCTCTCTCTCTCTCTCTCTCATCTGTATTCCTGAGCATTTACTCTTTCTCTCTCTCTCTGATCTGTAATTCATGTGCATTTACAATTTCTCTCTCTCTCTCTCTCTCTCTCTCTCTCTCTCTCTCTCTCTCTCTCTCTCTCTCTCTACTATGCTTTTTACGATTTTATTTTAATATACAACTTAGCAACTTGAGGTAACCAAGTTACTTAATGTTTGAAAGTCTCTCTCTCTCTCTCTCTCTCTCTCTCTCTCTCTCTCTCTCTCTCTCTCTCTCTCTCTCTCTCTCTCTGAATATGGACCATTGCGAATGGACAAGACCCAATCTCTCTCTCTCTCTCTCTCTCTCTCTCTCTCTCTCTCTCTCTCTCTCTCTCTCTCTCTCTCTCTCTCAGCTGTAATGTGCATGAGATTTATATACAGAACTGTAAAAGCATGTATGACCTATCCGTACGCTGATGTGACCCACCATAGGTCGTTTAGATCTGACCTGTATATCACCAGTATACATATATATATACCCTCCCCTGACCGCCCGTTCGTGCCCGCCCCTGCTGCCCTCCACCCCACTCTGAAATGATGTCGTAGAGCTGTTATAAAATGCTATTATAACCCCAATTAAGTACCTAGTTTTCCCCCCCACTGTTAAATGTTTGTCTATATGAGTGTTTTCTTAATGTTAATGCTAATGTTAAATTCATGTTGGCAACTCTTCTTGTCACTTCTAAAATCTACTTAATTTTTCCTGGTTTTTGGTGAGAATTATTTGCCCACAGTTCTATGTGCTTTAGCAAGCACATACAAAAACATGTAAGCACATGCAATAAGCCCTGCGCAAATTAACAATGCTACATCAATCAAGCATTGGGAGGCGTACAAAACTCCGCAACTGATGTTCTGCTATTTCACAGCCCAAAAAAAATTCGGAAAAGCAATGAAAGAAAGGCCCAACAAATAAGAGTTACCACACGTCAACAGCTGATTCATGTTAACCAGACATTATGGAATATAAAATACAGGCCAAAGGCCAAGCAAGCACTGGGATCTGTGAGATCATTCAGCGCTGAAAGGGAAATTGAGAGCAAAAATGTTTTAAAGATGTAACAGTAGGAAAAATTCGCAGTTGCAATATGAAACAATTGTTAGGAGAGGGTGGAAAGTAAGATGGAAGAAAGTATATGAATGCACGTACACTAAAAGGAATGAAAGGGGTTGAAGCTATGGGCCCAAGGAAGGGACACTGCAAAGAACCTTAAGCAATGCCTGCAGTGAACTGCGTGAGGTGCACTGACTGCACTATCATCCTAAAGGATAACTGGACATTATAATTCTCCCCGTTTTTTATGTATGTATGGGTCCCTGTGCACAGACAGGTAAAATAAAATAAGGAAAGCTCATTGAAATATGACAGCTTACCTTGAAAAGGCAAAATTTGCCCTACCTGGTCCTCTGAAAATACAGATGGTCTTGTGTGATCAGCTTTTGTTAAATAATGTTAGGCCTGGTCATGAATGGATTGGTGGTCGATGAGGAATGACCTACGCCCTCGGAGGCACATACACAAGTCCTGTCGGACATCCGTGGGAAGAAATAATCTTCCAGAGGGAACAAATAACATCAAGGACAACCCTAGAAAGAAAAGAAAACATCACATGAGCTAAATTAAAGTTAAATGTTTTTTCTATTTAATGTGATCCAGTTTTTTATAATTAAAAACATCAAAAATTCTTTTCCATTTACTGGGTCAGAATTATGCAATGCAAGAACGTCTCCATCATTTTTTAGGAGTTTGTACTCTTCAATGATGATAAGTTTCAATAGTATACGAAGACAATTTTACTCTATTTGCCAACACTATGATCCCACCTCAAATGTACTACAGCCTGAGGTAATCTTGTTCTAAAGCCCGAGGAGGCTATTTCCCTCAAGTACTTTTCTTCCTACCATCAAGTGAAGTCATCAAGTACAGGAGCTATTTCAATATGTCTCAACAGATATTTCCATTTCTCGAAGGGCTTTTCAGAGTTCCTATCCAAGATATATTGATATCACTGGTATACCAACTGACTTTACCTACGATTTCAATCCTCCCTACTTTTATTTTCACTCTGCAATATATGTTACCACTTTGTTGGGTAATTCTATTGCTTCGCTGATCCATAGTCTTTGAATGTTATTGTATAAAGTCTGAAAAATTGCTTTGGTGGTTTCAAATGCTTACATCTTCAAAATGAATTAATATACTCTCACTAGTTCATAGTCTTCAAGGGCTATTGTATACGGTTTGACGAATACCTTTGACGATTTAAATGTACCTGAACTATAAACTTGGCTTGAATGGAATGGAATATAGAATTTAGGCCAAAGGCCAAACGTTGGGACCCATGAGGTCATTCAGCCCTTAAAGGGAAATTGACAGTAAACGGATTTTGACGTAGGAAAAATCTATTTTAGGGTGAGGTAGCTGTGTCGTCCTGATGAAAGGTTCCCTTAGGCAGCTTTCTAGAGTACAAATACTGCTAAATGTACCAGAGAAAAAAACAAAAGGGTCTGTGGAGTTCCAACCCCCACTGCGACTATCCAATACGAATATCGTGTATGGAACAGGGACGTATGCAAGCATAGCCACAGCTATCTTACCCCGCATAGATTTAACCTCGTCTGCTAGGAAGGGGTAACGATTGATATTGGGGAACCGTTACAAGATTTGAAAGGTGTAACAGGAGGAAAACCTTGCAGCTGCACTATGAAATGTCTGTCAGACAGGATGGAAAGTGAGATGGAAGAAAGAGAACTTGAACAGAAGTGGTACAATAAAAGCAACGAGAGAGTTGCAGCTAGGGGCCAAAGAGACGCAAAGAACCGCAAGTAATGCCTACAGTGCACTGCATAAGGTGCACTGACGGCGATATCCCCCACCCTACAGGGTCAACTCAAATAATGATAATTTGATCAACACAAGGCGAGTAATACTTTACATTTCAGAATGAGTTCTAGTATCCTTTACAAAGAACTTAATTCCTCACAACAGCATGTGTACATAATTATATATTCAAAAACAGTTACGATACAGAACGCATTATTCAAGGAAACTATAAACCGAAAGTGGATCCCCCAACCGCCCCAACAAATGGAGTCCTCTAGAAGGGCTAAATGAGATCCTATAGGAACCTGCCCAAAAATAAGCCTGGAAGATGATTAAAATTCATGAAATTTCGGTTTCCAACCCAGGCACTGGAGCACTTTAGGCACTCTCTGCTTCAGGCATTGAAAAGAGGGAGTTGGAGGGGTTGGAGAGCAAGAGAAACAGATCCAGAAAATAAATGAGGTGAAGTACAAGGATCTAAAGGTGAAACAGGGGGGGGAAAAACCCCACAGTTGCACTTAGGAAGTAATAGTTAGAGAGGTTGAAAAACAAGACTGAAGAAAAGAGCAGGTAATGGAGGTACAGTAAAACACTAGAAAGTCTTTTGGGGCCAAAGTGATGCTGCAGACACCAGTTAGTAAGCCTGGATGATAGTGATGGTGATGACAATGATGATACTGATAGTGAATCCTCTGAGAAGTAAAGTCCTCAAAAGGAGACAGACAGCGCCTCTGTTCAGTTCTCATCTTCGCAGAATTTCTTCTTTGGGTTCTTCCCTTGCCTTCCTGGTGCTTTGTCATGCGTTCTTCACTTACTCGTGTGGGCAACTGTTTCTAATCCACCCCTCATCCAAGCCTGACTGAAGGAGCCCACATCAGTCAAATTCCACTCAGTGGTGTCGCTATGGGGGCGCCAAGATGCCCCCCCCCCCCTCAGATGCTTGGCCCTCCCACTGCCCCCCTCCCCAGTTGAAATTCCCTTTGCAGCTAAACTTTAACACAGTATTTGATGCATTTACATATAGTAAGAGTTGAAAATTAATTGAAAATTGAGCTCTATATAATTTCAAATGCTGTACCGGTTTACTAATACTATTATTTTTCTTCATTCACATGGATATACACAATCCAAGAATAGTATATTATACTAATTACAGAACTACTACATTAGTTTTGTGTAATTTTCTTTGGGCCCCTCCCAAAAATATCTTGGCCCCACCTAGGCCCCCCACTGATGGAATGCTAGCTACACCACTGATTCCACTTCATTTACCCAGGCATTCTATCACCTCCCTTTCAATACAACATTTCTTCAAATCACAAACTTATTTCTGATAACAAGGAACATGGCTGTTGTATACAGTTATTGTACACATTACGTAATGAAACCAATCAATCAGTCAATGGCCAAATGTAGGACTCACCTACGTCAGAGTAGGAAGAAGAAGAACAACCTGGCTCGACCACTTTCCATTCAGTGATTCATTGGAAAATGATTACGCCAAATCCACTGAAGGGGCTGTTTTGGTTCTGTGTTGAATAAGCTTAATGGATTCCTGCCTGGGGGCATCTTCAAAAGTAGCGGTCTCAACCTGAACAAGTAAAAGCTTGTTAGTCAAGAGTTAAAATGAACTGTTCATTATAAAATAAACTGAACAAAAGGGTTTTTGTAGATGGTCAGTGACCTCAGGCAATGTTTATCAAATGACCATAGGCTTTCACTGATTCACAAAACATATAGGTCTATGGCAGCGACTGAAAGGCGGTTTTTGATGCGTAGAAGATATAAAAAATATAATTCATACAAAACTACTGGTATGGAGAGAGAGAGAGAGAGAGAGAGAGAGAGAGAGAGAGAGAGAGAGAGAGAGAGAGAGAGAGAGAGAATGAATAAGGCCTTGCTTTTACATAAACTGAACAGAGGCACCTTCCAGCTCTAAGACCATTAGGTAACTCATCAGTAACAAACATCATTTGAAAGGCAATTTGATAATTACATTTGTCTTATACCGAAAAACAAAGAAAAAGAAGACGAACTAGACTAAATAAATACAAACTGCCAGATTTTTCA
Source organism: Macrobrachium rosenbergii (assembly GCF_040412425.1). Taxonomy (NCBI): domain Eukaryota; kingdom Metazoa; phylum Arthropoda; class Malacostraca; order Decapoda; family Palaemonidae; genus Macrobrachium; species Macrobrachium rosenbergii. The sequence continues at coordinate 76,163,513 of NC_089750.1, forward strand.
AGCTGCCGTCAATTTTCGATCATACCACATATCCCTGGTAAAAAAAAATGAACTTTCGACCTTTATATCTCCATCCTTTCTCGTCCTAAGCAATTCTGACGTGGTCAATACTGTTCAGACTTGATGTAAGTACTGAAGGCATCTTGAAATAAAAAAAGAGATAAAAGTCTTTCAATGAAAAACTATCTAAAAATAAAAGTCTTAAATGTTTATGTCTCCATTACTTAATCCCATTTAGATGTCACGTAATAATTCCCCCCCTCACAAATATTTTCCTCCTGATGTGATGATCCCATGGTCCCCACTCTCCCCTGGCCCTGGCCCGACAAATAAGCGTGTTTTTAATGTCTTCCCACTACCATCCCCAAAAAAACACATCCCTACTCATCTCCTGATTCTATATATATATATATATAATATATATATATATATATATATATATATATATATATATATATATATATATATATATATATATATATATATATATATATATATATATATATATATATATATATATACATACATATATATATATATATGTTCTTCCCTCAACAAGCATGTGCAACCAAAACGTAGAGCAAGACAAGGGCTGTTGCAAGCTGTAATTACAGAATGTACTTTACTCTTTATTTTTTACATTCCTTCCAAAGCAACCCAGTAGATGTTAACAGTAATCGTTGTGTGCCTACGATGAAGCACTTTTCCATCTGCATTTAAAAAAAAAAAAAAAAAAAAGAAGACAGGAGTTTTGGGTGGGAGAACATGACGTCATAGATTTATTTATGTTTACATATATTTTTTTTAGACATAAATGTGTAGTACTGTATATATGCCCCTTCCTCACTGATAAGTGTTGATCATATATATTGCAGCCATCTTTTTTATTTTACTCACACAAACATTCTTAATAAATTTGACATTCTTTTCAATATTTGTTTGGATGTGGTGACAGGCGGGAACACTTACAAAAATAAAATAAAAACAAAACACAAAGAGAACTTGTCTAGTTGGTATGTGCACACAAAATTTTCATGTTTTTCTGCAGATATAAAATATTAGTAACTACTGCACTTACACACAAACTATTACACTTTGCCAGAGAAATCAGCAAAAGTAACATAAACCCTAAACTGTTTGCTAGGAAACAGTAGTATGAACATGCACTGAAACTTTAATGCTCTGCTCAGGACATAAGAAATATTAGTAGCGTAGGTGCACGTAAATTTCTGCTCACCACAAAGATCTGATTTAGCGTAGGACTCCAGGTTTTTTATGTACATAAATACAAACATGTAACTCCATTTACAATATTTTCAGTATTCTTAAAATGCAAATGCTTTAGAAAGCTAGTCAAGTTCACGGATTTCAGGTGTTACAAAAATTTAATTTTGCAAAAGAATCTCTTAAATCAGCCAGTTCCTTGTTCAACAAATCCTACTTATCTGGAATACCCTGTAAGTGTCATAAGAAATATGCTTTCTAGTTGAATAATAAATAAATATGTCTGCTGTCTCTCATACAACGTTGTATATTCTCTAACCTGTCAAAAATAAGTAAAGTCAGAATGAATAAAAATCACTAGAGTCTATACCTAGTTCACGTAAATAAAAGAGAGAGAACGCTATCAGTAGTAATTATCTCAGTCACATTAGAAGCGTCACACCATTCAGCTACACAGATGCCCTCTTATGAATACCTCCCAGTGACTTTCAACCCCTTAACGCGCAGGTCCTGACAAAGGACAGCGTGACGGTGAGCGTAGATGCCGTCGTCTACTACAGGGTGAGCAACGCCACCGTCAGCGTCGCGAACGTGGAGAACGCCCACCATTCGACTCGCCTCCTGGCTCAGACCACTCTCAGGAACATGCTAGGTACGAAGAACTTGCACGAGATCCTAGGAGACCGAGAGTCCATCTCTTGCGACATGCAGGTAAAGTGCCCAACCACAAGAGTGTCGTTTTCGCATTTGGTTTTCATTGTTCGTACTTATCTAAACTTGCAGTTACAGACACCACTCTACTTACAAACAAATTATGTTCCAGACAGTCGTTTATATGCTGAATTGTTTGTAAGTTGTTACTGTACTCTTCGTGCCTATTTAAGTATATAGTATGATATAAAATCAATACAGCACTGTATGTTTTTTTCATCCTAAAACACAATACACTGTACGTACAGTACTGTATATACAGAATAGGCACGCAAAACGAAATCTGAACTTACGAGTGGCAAAGGAGAGCACGCTGAAGACAATTTAAATTTGCGATCCCGTTTGTTTGTGTCTCTGAATGTTTTTAAGTTGAATGTTTGTAAGTAGGGTGGTGTCTGTATTCTAATTTCAGCACATTTGCATAAGGATACCATTGGAAACATGACATAAAAGGTATTTCTAGATTGTTTTCCAAGTTTTTCTTAAATTTCTGACCATAGTTTTACTTCCTTGGTAAAGAAATGACAGAATTCAATCAAAGTCTGTTGAAATCAATAAAAATCTATTATTTTTATTGATAACAAATGACACTTTCCGCATTCAAATTTCTTGTGAGAACTTAACTTTCTGCAGATACTGGTCTGGTATATAATAAGATCGGGAAGGCTCCTACAAGATTTACCAGTTCTGTTCAAAGTACCCCTGCATATGGAGATATGCAAACTTCATTGTGGAGACTGTATCAAACCTACATTTACAGCTTTAAATCAGACTAAAACCTCATCATGGATACAAGAATTAGAGCTTTGCCTTTTAGAGCAGATACCCAGAGGGGTTCAGCTTCCAAACCCTCAAATATTCCTGTGAAGGTCCAAGAAGTTTGTGGTCAACGGGTGAAAACACTCCCATAAAACACCTCTCCTCCCCCAATCCAGATGCTATCCACATGTCTTGATCAAACTGCGAAAGATTACGCAAAAATGAGGACAAGCTTTTGAAGGAAGAACAGGTGACAGAACAGGTCCCAGAGGAACACCACTAGAACTAAGGAGAGGGACTGATGTAACATCATCATCTAAAACACAAACAAAACAGGAGAAACTTGAAATTGGTTTACAGAAGCAACAGGCTGGCAAATGCCTTTGAAATACCAAGGGTGGTGATATAATATTCTTCACAGCTCCTGAAGGAGGCTGGTCATGTGCGAGTCAAGTAAGAAAAGGGATTACCAGTTTATCTTGCTTTGCAAAGACCATACTTATGACAAGAGAAAAGGTCACAAGATTTGAAAGATTTGCAAAAATAAGCAGCGAGTATAATTTCAAAGACTTTAGCTGTGGTAGAAGAAGGAAGGTCAATGATACAAGAGTCTGGTGGTGTCAGGGACTTTGTGTATCCACCAACAGAGTAGTGATTACAAAAGCAAAGTCCCCCAGAAGCAGTGCTTCACTGGACAGCAGAGGCCATCGAAGAAAACCACAGTACCAGCTGTCACCTCAGGAAAATTGTACAATGGAAGATTTTATTTCTTAATAAAACAGTCTCTCTATTCCATCCATTAAATCAATATTTCTTATCTACCTTTCAAAGGAACAATGCATTTTCAACTCTCTCTTTAACTATAGTGACCTAGATTGAACCTCATTCAACTACCCTAATGTTCTCTCCATACCTAATTGTACCTGTGAAACAAAGTCTCAACCTGTTTTTGCAACTCTCTGATTATTCAATTTTAGGTACGTCATGCACCTCTTATCTCTTACTGATAAGTGTTCCTCAAATGAAGATGTACAAGAAGAACTATTCTTAGTACAAGACACAGGATAGCAGTTGTAGCACTTCCAAGATGATAAGATTTCACACGAATTCAATAAGCACAAATACTGTCTTTTCTCAGTCATAAGAAACATGCAATAATTTATGAATTTAGCCACAATCTGTCTTTTCTTCTCCAAGGATATGTGTCTTTAGAAGATTACAGAAACTTGAGGGAAATATTATTTGAAAAATTATTTGTCATGTTCCAAATTTTTCAACTCTACGTGGGTATATGTATGAATATAATTCCATTAATAACTAAATTTTGAAACTAGAATTTTATGATAACAACAGGAATATAGCTTTTAATACAATAACTCAATATTTTCATGAAAAATTTCTATAGTATACAAAATTGCACCGCACTTCTCAGATATTAAGCCTGCTTACAATTTGCACACCCCACAACCTAATTCACAATTATATCTCTGAATATAAAGTGTGATAAATATTTAGGCATTCACTGATATTTTCTTTGCATCCAGGTCAATAATTTCAAAGGAATATCAAAAAAATTTGGTAATATTTTGTTGTATTGCCTAGTTCCTAGGCTTTTACATAAATATGGCATATCAATGAGTTTCATAAACAGTTTAATGTCCCTTTCCAAAGATTCTACTTTAATCCGGGCTTTGAAACCCATTCTTTTTCCTAGTTTGCTCTGAAAATGTCACAGAGCATTGCTGAATGTTTTAGCTTTCAAAAACAACTCCACCCTAACCAAATGAATGAAGATTCTAAAAGTTAAATTTCTTAGTAACTCAACTTCAAACTAAAGTGACCTTCTGAAAATGAGGTCACTTACTGAGAGCAGTATCTCTTCCCATCAATCATGAGATATGAAGAATGGTGAGGATATGCTGGGTCATTCTCCTTTTAGCTGCAATTTCAGATCATTACAGCATTATCTGGATGCCGGCACAGACAACTGGGGAATCAAGGTAGAGAGAGTGGAGATGTAAGTATACTCAACTGTTCCTTGTTTCTTGTTTCGATTCCTTTGGTAGAAGCAAGGGGGAAGGGAGGGTGTTGGTCCTGCTCTCTCTCACTCTCTCTCTCTCTCTCTCTCTCTCTCTCTCTCTCTCTCTCTCTCTCTCTCTCTCTCTCTCTCTCTCTCTGAGATCCACTATGCACATCTGCTTCTACCAGGAACAGGATTAAGTCATTTACTTTTGAATACGTGTCGGTGAATAAACAGTGACGACAACTACCTGCTTCATCCTTACAGGGAGTCTTAGACGATGCCACAGAGAACTGGGGCATTAAGGTGGAAAGGGTTGAAATGTGAGTAAGAGATTCACTGGCATAACCCTGCCTGCTCGGCCCTGTCCCTTTGTTTAATGCCTTTCCCATGCCCGTACCCCTCCATTTTGAGAGAATTTTTGGTAAACTTGTGTACCTCTTGGGTGATTTGTAGAAGCATGACTTATCTTCTTATATTTTCATGAATTTGCAGTTGACATCTGATAAATTCTGCTGTTACTAATTCTGCTTGTTAATTGATTGAATGTTCCCACAGATCTGGTTTGATGTATGTACCGTCATATTAATAAAAAAAAATTGCAAAATATGTTATTTATAAACTGCCATTGCTGTAATTTCAAAAATACAAAATTTCTCTTATCTTTAACCTACCATCATGTCATCTATTACTGAAAAAGCACAACATTTCTAAGCTATTCAGAAACTGCCATTTAAAAATCCATATCACTTCCTAAAACATTAAATTTCAAAGTAGCTATCAAATCACTAAAAACATTCTTCCTTAAATTCACAAACTCTGTATCGCTATTAAAAGTGATTTATCTTATTTTTACAATACACATCACCTCAACCAGGTATATGTCTTACCATTCTGGTTCTGCCTGTAACCCCTTAGGCCTGTGGATTCCTGCGTCTTCCAGCTCATTACTGATTAAATGTCCTCAAAGCCAGTATTCCCTTCAGTTTGCTATAAAATGACTCTCAAAGTCAACTTTAGGATTTTTTTTGCGATGCACGTCCTTCTATCCCTCATTCGTTTGCCTCTTCCTAGGACCGTAGGAGTCTCATTCGTACGACAGCCCTGCTTCTCCTTGCTGATTAGACTTATTTTTTCATTTCCAGGCATTTTCTTGATGTTATATCTGTTTAAGTAGCTTGTAACTTAATGGTATACAACCTGGCATTGATAAAGTTACAGTATTTGTTCTGTAATCTTGTTTGTGAGAATTGGCTGTCCAAAGAACTTTAAGTGAAAGGTATGCTACTTAGATTAGGATGACATTTGTGCTGCATTATGGTTCCTGTTACTTATGCTAATACATTCATTTAAATTTTATTTACAACAGGCTATGAAGACCTTTTGCTTGTATGTAAATGCTGAAAGATTTGCCATTACATTTGCTTGTACGTCTTGCGCAAGATATACTGAGACTTATACGTGTCAATGTTTACCTTTGCGAGAGCAAAACATGACAAGAAATGGGAATGGCTATGTGTGAAGCATCCACAAATTGGCTGAGTATAGGAGGCTTTGCCTATGTATGTACAACCCTCAGTGAAAACCTACATTTAATAAATCATCTGTTGACAAGAAGACTGCACACCTTTCGCAAGGCACATCTTCATGATAGAGTCTGAGGGAGACTGAAGTACCATTTCCAAAATTATGTACAACCCTAGCAGTCATTACCAAAATTGGGGAATCATCCTCTATCAAAATCATCATCACAAAAAAGAAGGCATCTCCCCACCAACAACAAATTATAATACACAGCGATTAGAATGTTAGTGACATTACGAATGAAGGAGGGTAACCAGACAATGGGAATATAAACTGCAGACTTTATAATTCATCCCTAAATAACAATCCTCCTTGTACGTTTTGTAATTTACTAACACTTTCAACTATCTATTTACCAATTTGTTAATTTATCTTTCTTTTCTCATTACTGATCTCTCCTCTCTGTCGTATTTCCTATGATCTTCTGTAGCTTCTTTTACATGAACACCTTATTCTTTGGGAGCTTGAATTTCAAGTCAATGGCCCCTGTAGACCCGTTCCGTATGAATGGTTTTATCTTCTGAATAATAATAATAATAATAATAATAATAATAATAATAATAATGCATATTGGAAATAAGAGATACACAAATAGTGATGTCACTAACATCACTCAGTGCCCTGCTTCGACATTAATAAGAGGCTGACACAGAATACTGACAGATGAGACAAGACTTACATCAGTTTTTCCCAGTCGCCAGTTGAATGTGGCATGACAATCCTGTAGTCTCATACAACAGGTAGTGTGATACATTGACAGCTCAGAGGAGTCTCAACGGTTCCTTGCGAAACATTGTCCTGTGCCTGTAATAGTAAGATTTTTGTTAACTTTCTCTTATGAATGTTGTCATTTTTCTCCATATATTTCAGTTCTAATAGATAACATAAAGTGCATGAAAGTTAATCTACTTTTCCCTTCTTTAAAACCCAATGGAAATCTTCTCTGCAGACACTTGTCTTATTTATGGAAGTACTGTATGCTCGTAAAAATAAAATTTTGATTAGGTAGAGAAGGGGCTTGGTGCTCAGTGAATTATTTTTCTTTGAAACCATGTAAAATTTACTTTAGATAATTAAAGAGTCCTTATATGAATTATTTTTCTTTGATACCAGGTAAAATTTATTTTAGATAATGTAAAGTCCTTATATAAATCATTTTTCTTTGAAATGTGGTAAAATTTATTTCAGATAATGTAGAGTCCTTATACGAATTATTTATCGTTGGTATGATGTAAAATCTAGTTTAGAAAATGTAAAAGAATCCTCTAATGAATTATTTTTCTTTGATGTCAAATAAAATTTATTCTAGATAATATAAAAAGTCCATATATGAATTATTTTTCTGTGCTATCAGGTAAAATTTAATTTAGATAATGTAAAGGGTCCTTATACAAATGATTTATTTTTTATATCATATAAAATTTAGTTTAGAAAAATGTAAAAAATCCTCTTATGAATTATTTTTGTTTGATGTCAGGTAAAATTCATTGTAGATAATGTAGAGTCCTTATACGAATCACTTATCTTTGATATCATGTAAAATCTAGTTTAGAAAAATTTAAAGCATCCTCTTATGAATTATTTTTCTTTGAAATCAGGTAAAATTTATTCTGGATAATTAAGGAAGTCCATATATGAATCATTTATCTTTGATGTCAGGTAAAATTCATTCTACACAATGTAAACAGTCCTTATAATTTGACCACTACCATAAGGAAGCCAGGCAGCCATTTTTCTAACCTGCATCCAGTTTATGTGAAGCTAATGCACATTTCAGGTACCATAAAACAGTGAAAGCAAAATTCTATGCAAATGAATAGTAACACCTCAATTTCACAGACACTTTGGGGATCTAGCCTTTCTGATAAGTAACAAGTTCGTTAAGCAAGAAAGACCATACAGTACGTATTATAGCCTGCACTTGATTATTTTCTAGATATCTTTCAGTCAACAGCAATGACACAAGGTTCCTTGCCTAACTAAAGTACATATCACAGCCTGCACTTAAATATTTTCTAGATATCTTACAGTCAACAGCAATGACGCAAGGTTCCTTGCCCAAACTAACCTCTACTTTACACTTCACATTCAATTTGAGAGATGTATCAAAAAATGTATCACATCCAAAATGGTAGCATAGGAAAGAGTAACCATAATATGGTAGCTGATAAGTACAGAAGTCTGCTAAGCTGAGGTCTGCTAAGGTGTTACTTATGACTTTTCTATCTGACTACCCATACAGTACGAATTTATTCACATTTATCTATTTGTTTGTCTATGTAATCTGTTGCCTGTTCGCCGCCATTGTAAATCATCCTTACCGTGGGCCAATACCTTTCGCAGAAAAGACGTCCGGCTGCCTGTCCAGCTGCAGCGAGCCATGGCAGCTGAGGCCGAGGCTGCTAGGGAAGCTAGAGCCAAGGTAAGAAACAAAACAAACAAATCTCTACATGCATTAAAACACAGAAGCATCTCATCAGTCCTTCATAATCTCTTAACTTATCTTTGTTGTCTAGTAGCTAATCTCTGCTTTCTGTATTTTCTATTATCTACAATAACCTCTTTCAAATGAACACCATACTCTTTGGAAGCTTGAATTTCAAGTTAATGGCCCCTGTGGGCTTGCTCCGTATGAATAGGGTTTCATCTTCGTACTAATAATAATGATAATACAGCATAGAGCTGCTGTTTGCCTCCGCTTCTGTTAGAGACTTTGGGATTATGAACCCATCTGATCAACCAGCACTCCTCCAATTCTGTGTATTTGACTCGACTCCCCAAGAGTACTGTGATCCAGCATCTTGCTTATGGTACATTCCTCCCCTTCATCAATCAAGATATCTCTAAGCAAACAATTCACCATGACAACTTCCAGATGTTATATTTTTTATTCACAGACAAAAGGAACTTGAGAATTGTCATATCCCTTCTCTGAACAGTCTTGTTCCATTCCACAACTTTTGCGGAGCTATGCTGTCTTAAGGACCCCACCTAATGTAACTCCCTTCTTCTCTCACTCTTCAAGTGTCCATAATAATTATTCCCAAAACTCCTGAATTGGCATTGGAATCTGAACATAAAATTCATGCCAATGGCCAAGTGCTGGAATGTATGAGGTCACTCAGTGCTGAAAGGGAAATTGAGAGTAAAGGTGTTAAAGGTGTAACTGGAGGGAGACCTTGCAGTTACATTATAAAACAACTGTTAGGAGACAGTGGAAAGTAAGATGGGAAAAGTTAATATGAACAGAGGAGGTACAGTGAAATGAATGACAGGGGTTGCAGCTAGGGGCCAAAGGGACACTGCAAAGAACCTTCAGCAATGCCAGCACGCCTGAACAATTGACACTGTCAGCTTATGTTTCTCTGTCCCTGATAGAATATACTTTCAAGTTCCTCCTCCTCCTCTTACAAATGCCTTCAGTTATATTCACCAGTCTTCGTGATCAATGCTGCAACATCACAAAGCAACAGTCGTACAGCCATTCACAACCTCTTCTCTTAAAGTACACACTAGCTATTACATATGTCCTCTTGTCATCCATCCACAAATTTGAACCAAACTGAAGACAAACGCTGATGTTGTAAAAATCTGACCATGTATACCAAGCAGAATATTAATAAAAAAAAAAATAAGCTCATAGCTCCTTTTAGAGGATGTTATATGGACTGTGAGTTAGTAAGTTGAATAATTATTTACCACAGCAATTCTACAGGCCTTTACAGCCAAAGAATTACTGAGGGTTGGATCACTTACTTATAACAATATCCAGTCATGAACGTATTTCAATTTCGACTGCCTTTCCACAGGTAATCGCTGCTGAAGGTGAACAAAAAGCCTCACGGGCCTTAAAGGAAGCTGCTGAAGTTATTTCCCTCTCTCCGGCAGCCCTCCAGCTTCGATACCTACAGGTAAGTACAGTGAACCCCTGTATTTGTGGGGGATGCGTACAGCAACCCCCACCCCCCAGCGAATAGCTAAAATCCATGAATACTTAAAACACTTAGAACTGCCCATTTTGATAGTTTAAACACAAGAAAAACCCTGTAAAAATGCTTATACCTGAGTATTTTCATAGTTTTATCACAAAAAGTGCATTTAGTCATGAAAATTATATGAAAATACAGTAATTAGTGAATATTTCTCAGTGAAAAATACCGCGAATGGGCGAATTTTCAGCGAAAAATGGCTAGATATGTTCCACAGAGAAACCCGCGAATGCGTGAGTCCGCGAATCGTGAGAACGCGAATACGGGGGGTTTATTGTAATTTGTTTCAAAAATCTCTTGCAATTCTTTTCATGCCGTTGCCTAATTGAAGATGTTAGTTATCTTCTATCTCGTTAAATTGGAATTTGGTTTACAGTACTTCCATTGCTATCTAGAGAGAAATGTACTCTTACTTTATTTTATGCCTTTTCAATGTAGCAAAGAGGCTTCCTTCATATTTGCAAAGGTTTTGAACAGAAAGATTTCCCAAATAATCAGTGTTTGTACAGTATATGTAAAGGCTATTTTTTATATCAGTGCAGAATACTTTCATTTTTTCATGACTATAAATAATAGTTTGCGTATTTTTGAGGCTTCTACATTTACAAATGTTTTGAACAAAGATTTCCCACATAATCAGTGTATGTACAATATATGTAAAGACTATTTTTTGTATCAGTTCAGAATGCTTTCATTTTTCACGTTATGAATAACAGCTTGTGTCTTTTCGTAAGCTAAATGGCAATCGAACCTAATTACGAAAACATACTGATAACATGTTCTTTCCTTGCAGACTTTAAACACAATCTCAGCGGAGAAAAACTCCACAATCATCTTCCCTCTGCCTATCGACTTTCTACAGCATTTCTTTGTAAATAAAGAGTGACCAAAAACTCGGACCTGGATCAAGTGTTCTCTGTTTGCCTGTTTCTGAAACAAAAAATAAAAATAAAACAAGATTTTTATACGTCTGATATATATAAATACAGCTCATAGATTGTTGCCTATACATTAGCGAGATAGTTAGGTCTTTAAATGAAATTTCAAAAAAAAAAAAGAAATGTAACATGTGATGATTATCTTTAGTAGAAGTGTCGTTGGATTCGTAGGAGTGTTTGTTTGCCCAATTAGCTGAAAAGAAAAAAAAAACATTACTTACGTATTATATATCATGTGTGGATGGAATACTATTAGCAGAAGAAGAAAGAAGCTCTTGAAGAAAGGAAGCTGTTGGGAATTATGTTCATCTGGCCAGTTACGGAGCAAGTCAATCATTTTTCTGTTCCTTTCTTTTGAGCTGCATGAATGGGACACTGACCAAGGTTTCTGCTTGTTTTCCATCAATTGTTTCATCATTATTCTAAGGCCATGTTATCTCTTACTGTAGGTCTAGGCTGAATTAAATTTTTATCACACAGAATTAGAAACAGCCATGTTGACGAGTTTCTTTGCAATGACAACTACTTCATCGAGTCAGTGATGTTTTTAGAGGTTTAGTTTGTAAGCAACTAGTGTTCTTATTCACATAGGACTTTAAACAAATTGTTAACTTTACAAGCAGAAGTTCGACCTGCACGATGGATGTCAGCTGTGTCATCAGTGTGTTTTCGTACCGTCGCTGCTTCTGCGATCGTTCACACAAAGGGTCACATGATTTTCCTCCCTATGGTTTCACCGTGAGCAGTTGTAGAGCAATTATTAGCCGAACTTTACCAAGAAGAGTACAAAGCTGCTTCGTGTTCATTTGCAAGGTCCGGAGTCCGAAGAGGGATGACAAAACTAACGCTGATCTTCCTTTTCAATATAGTTTCATGGAAAAAATCTATCAGGTGATGAAATTACATCAGGAACCAAGGATGATCAAAGCCACTGAAGCATTCTTGCACAGTTCCATTGATATGGAAACTATTTTCAAAGAATTACTGTTTCTGTTTAGTCCTGTCAATTGTTTCCAAGTTACTTTTTCATGTTCATATTCAAACTGTTCTTTTCATTTGCAGTTTCTCATACAAAGGTACCACAGTTCAAAGGAAAGACCACTCTGAATGAATCTATGAATTCAACTCAAGTTAAAAGAGTTCGGTACCCTTCAGTCAGTAACTTCCGTGAATTTATGTGCTCCCATTTTATCTCTTAGAGATGTTGTGCAAAAAAAAGTAACGTACCTCGATAAAAACTGCATTTTTCATTGTCATTTGACGAGAGATGAAATGTTAATTTTCTCTTGGGCTACCACAATCAAGACATGACCCATTCACAAACTGATCACTTGCTAGGAGGACTTGTGTTGCTCAATTTATTTCAAGAATTGCAACAATCGTGAACAGACACATTATAGGAATAGGCTGGTTTAATATTAAGGAATTAGAAATCATTGTTTATGTATGTCTCCTCCACAACTGCACCCCGCTACATTTATGTGAGGGAAGTTTGTTTGTTTAAAAAATTATTATTTATTATTATTATCATTTTCATTATTGTTAAATACCAGATTCCACCCAGTTGAATGTTATCGTTTAAGCCACTTCATTTGAAATATGTTGTTGGCTCTCCGGTATTTTGGATTTGGTTTTTCTGCCTTCATTGTAACTATTGTACATACGGTACTCCCAAAGTTCCATATTGGAGCGAAGAAGAGTGCTCAAACTAATAATACGTTAAGGAATGGCAGAGCGTGTTGTCATGGTCAGTGACCCATTACGATCGATGCAGTTACAGATTGCGTGGTGGAGAATTTGATCCATCGTCATCATCACCTATCTTTGTCAGCCTCCCACCGTCATTTACTTCACCAAAGTCTGGAGAGTTGTGGGTAAAATGTTATCCAAAAAAAAAAAAAAAGAAATTTTAAAGATTTTTTTCTTCAATGCTTTCACTGTTATTATGCCTGACTGCCATACACACACACACACACAGCTCCTGACTAATCACTTCAATATGATTATCATTACCATTACAATTCATCAACAATGACCAACGAAGGTAGAGAATCGTAGATGTTATACCTTCACTGTTACTGTGGTCTAAGGAGAAAAATAATAATAATAATAAATGTCCGTTCCCATTTGCACACTGCCCCACCAACCTTCTATCCCACCTGATGCAGAGTTATAAAAAATATATATATAAATATATTTATTTTATTGACCCTAGCATTTACTAGAGTATATCTGTACATAATTTTTAAGAGTTTAATCACCAGCTGATTTTCTGTTCATCTTTTTTCTAGTGTCGGGTAATGTCGAGTTGTCGGATAAAGGCGATCCGGATAATTGAGGGATTACTATAACAGTCCCCCCTGTATAAAGTTTAGATTTTAAATATACAGAAGAAACTTTTACAAGCAAACACGGAGCATTACGACGGCAAAACATGGATGACTGTACGACATACAAATTCAGTCCCCTCGAAGCGAACGAACAGTTGCTTCGCTGGTGGAAGAGGTGACCGACGAAACCGATTTTTTAATCTCGAAAAATGTGAACAACTGAATGATCCTTTGACACAATCAGCCAGCAATGGCATCTCCGTTTTTGATTATCAGCTACAGTAGGAAAATATTGACATAGAATCTGTGTGCAGTGACAAAATTTCCAGATTATCTCTCAAAAATTTGTTACTTAGCATCGAACGCCTCATTCAAGGCCTCGTAGGAATTCCTTATCGTACATTAGTACACAGTATTGCTGTAGATATACACACGAACACATGCTATTTGTACCGAGTTCCCTGACTCTCTGCACATGTGAAAATCTGCAAATGCTTTTGTGCACAATCTGAAAGTCACGGAGAAGCGTTTCATCTCACGACAAGCTTTTCAGAACGAAATTCACTCAGCGTTGACCGATTTTCTTATTATGTCCATCCAGTATTCCTGCTGGGTAACATGATTATTCATTTTGATTATTATCATTATTATTACTGCTATAATTAGTTATCATTACCACTCTATGATTATGTCAAATAAACTGTAATTATCATTACTATTATTTTTATTTATTATTATTGTTGTTGTTGTTCCTGTTGTTGTTGATGTCACTGTTGTTATTACAAAAAATAGACTCGATAAAGATATTCGTGGAATTCGAAGCAACGTGAGGAAGTGGCAGCTTGATGCAGCCAGTGGTTAGTAGACAAGTTTTGCTCGAAGGAATACGAATCTCCTTTTACAACATTCCCATATCAAAAGCAGCTTTTATTGCCACATACAGAATGACTGAGTTATTTCAAAATATATAACAGTGTTTCTACCTGTGCCCTTCAAGCGAGAGAGGGGAAACACTAAGTAGCTATGTTCTTGATAAATACCATTGGGAAGAAGTCTATCTGCACTGCACAGTTTTCTGTAGGGAAACTTAGTCAGGCAATTCCTTTCTGCAGAAAGAAAATCTCTACGACATTTTTTAACGTCATACTGTAGTTGAATGCAGAACCAACTTCCAGGCAGTTCTTTCACATCACTGTAAATGTCATGTTGTTTTAGGAGTCACGTTCGTTTCAGGAAACTCACCAAGACTTACAAGACCCTGAGAGATAAAAATATTCAGTCAGGAACACTTCATGGGCATATGTTTTTCTGCACATTTAAACCTCTCATTTTCACAAATAAAATGTTTAATATTTACAGTTTTTAAACTCAAAACAAAATCTGTTGTCCCACAGTTGCACACTTTGTACAGGAGGAATCTATGAACATGCTGTAAACCCATATATTTTTATAAAGCATTCAGGTTAAGCTCTGCATACAGCAATCAAGGACTGGTCTCAGACATTTTTTCCATCTGTTGGAAAATGTCACAGGGGAAAAAAGAAGTCCAGTCATATGTTGAGTGAGAAAAAAGGCTTATTTTAAAGAATATATGGATTATCATAAATGTAAACATCCACAAATAATGGCGTTTATCAATACTGTATAAATCCAGTGATAAATATCTGAATCAATGGCAAGTGAACACTTATATAAAACATATGCTTCTGTTAACACCTCAAAAGCTGTTTTGTCTCAATAACCCACCAGAAACGACCAATACCTAAATACCGTGTGATATCGTTGTCCATCTCTTGCCCCAGAATGTTTAAAAGAAAATTTCCATCATGTTTGTGGCGTCTAAATGATTTCACGAAGGACAGGGATCCATGCCAAGTGATTTCTGAGTGATATAGTAACTACTGTATTTCCAATATTGGTTATGTAAACAACCAAGGTATATTTGTTACTGGTACTCTATAGGAGGCTGTTAAATTTGTGGTCTTTGAATGGCACAACATAATTCTGGGCACAATACAGCTATCAGATCAGCTATACACTGGCTCTTGCACTGTGAGGCAGATAATGGAATGACCATAAACGTTAAAAAATAAAACACCAATTGTGGCATCACCAAAGAAAAAAATCTGTTGCTTTAAAAACTGGTTAAGTTCAGATATATCATGGTGCCACACTCATGACCTTTTTTTTTTTAAGGAGCTTTCCCATTTGCCTGGAAGTGAGTCCAACAACACAGTTAACTACATTCCATAACTTCCTTAGTACTCATAATTGTCTGTGCTAAATGGTTAAGCAACCTTGTAACATTCTTTGTTAATATTTTAATACTAATCACATTTTTAGTTCTAATTCTTGGCCATATTTCTTCATCAATATTACACTTACAGCTTCTGTTTCTGATCTGGAGGAGAAAAATATAAAATGTGCCTGTTTTCTACATACAACTATTTTCTTGTGTCAAACTAGTTTATCACTGAAAAAATTCCACTCTCACTTGAAAACATACCTACTTTAATTTCTTGTGTAACACATATCCAGATTCAATCAACTGGTATATCAGAGAATGTAATTCCTTGAGAATTAGTTTTTAGAAATGTATATATTTTATTGTGTATTCTATATTTTTTTTCAGTAACCTATTTTATTGTGTATGCTATATATTTTTTTCAGTAACCAAATAGTTAATCAAAAGAGAATTTCCAGAACTTAGCATGAAACTGTAGTCAGTCAATCCCATTTATGGGAACCAATAACATCTTATCAATTAAACAGGAAAGTTGTTGTGATAATCTGATCTAGTTTACTGAACCCTTTAATGCAACGTTAATTTTCAATGCCTTTTCGTTTGGTTGTATTCCTAAATATAATGAATGAAAGGAAAGGATAATAAAGATTCACTGTGATTTTTCTATCAGGCATATAAAGGAAGAGAATGAATCATTTAAGTGAATATATATATATAATCTGAGGTGATCTTGGATAATGTTACCCTTTCAATTCTCAGCTTGCATTCTGGGATGAGGTCGCTATAGCCCTGCCCTTCTTTGCCCAAATGTGACCCACTACAGTCAGCCAGCCATTTTACTGTCGTATTCAATGCTTAGGTCGACAGAAGCCCAAAATAAATAAATAAATGAATAAAGTCCATTTGGGCACCTCCTGAGAAGTACAGTAGTTAATATATCTTTCTCAAAATATATTCTTGAAGATGTCACACTTAAAACTAAATTTCCAGTTATTCATGAAACAATGTATATCTCCATATGTAAACATATTTGTGGCCTGTTTTGTACATAATGATTCATTTATACACCATACATATTTATCTACTCATGAGTAGGAAACTATAGCTTTAATTCCCCCATTTTACACGTTACTCGACCAACTCACCACTCGCGTGAACAAGATCCGGCCAGAATGGAGAGTGCATGCAGTGCGCACGTAACGCACACCAAACGAAATCCCGAGCAAGAATCGGCTAAACGAAAGACATTCCACCTGTGTTTAACAGAAGTCGCGTTTTCTCTTCTCAAAACGTAACTCATTTACTGTGAATATAAAATAACAAACAATAAACCACCTGTGATCATGGTAGGAGACTATCACACCAATGTACCGCACAACATCTTATTGTGATCACCATGTCAAATCAAAGCACACACAAAATAATCATACTAAATATGAGTTATATAGAGAAAAAAATAACCTGTTGATGTTGTAACTTTGCAGTCATATATCATTAAAGCTTGATGGTAACACAGTCATTGGTTTAACAAATCACAAGAGTGTAATGGTTTGGAAATAAAAAGATAGCATGTACGCCCTCTTGTTTTCCTTCTTCCTGACAACTAGTTTTTCAAAACGAAAAGTAGTAGTTAAAATCCCTTCTGTCTGAAATCTCATTAATTAAATATTTGATAATCATTTACCATCTCCAAATGTAGACACCACCCTACTTACAAACATTTAACTTACAAATGTTCCGAGATACAAACAAACAGGGTCGCAAAATAAAATTGAGTTCAGAGCGCTCCCCTTTGCCGTCCGTAAGTTCAAATTTTGCTTTGCGCGCCTATTCTGTACTGTATGTACAGTGTATTGCTTTTTTAGGATGAAAAAACGTATAGTATTGTATTGATTTTGTATCATACTGTGCATGAAGAGTGCACTAACCAACTTACAAACAATTCAAACAAAATTGGCCGTCCAGAACGTAACTTGTTTGTGAGTAGGGTGGTGTCTACCGATTGTTTGAAGCTCTACCATTTCTCAACAATAAAGTTACAAACGTTATTCATGACAAAGGCTTGCTGTATTGAGAGACTTCCCAGCTTATGATTTATGTTACATCAAGTTTTGTAGCAGCAAAAATACTGTACTCCAAAATTTGGCACGGACAAATCTACTTAAATTTGATTTCTACCCAAAACAGATTCCAACTAAGCCTCCTTCACCCATTCCTCCTCATTCATCCTTATCACTCCCCAAAAACGTCTCAATCTCGGTTCTCATCGTATCAGTAATCTTAACCACTCCTGTACGTCTAATTTCTCCATTTTCTAGCCTCTCATGCAGCGGGATACTAAAATCCACCTCAGCCTCCTCATCTCTGCTCGCTCCAGCTTTTGTTCTTCCTTCCTTCTTAATGCCAATGCTTCCGAACTATACATCATTATAAGTCTGATTACAGTACATGTAAAGGATTTTTAAGTTTATTAAGCATTCTCATATTACATGCTACCCCTGACACTTTCGTCCACTTCCACAAAGTTGCTTTTATCATACTTTCAACCTTAGCTACACACACACACACACACACACTCTCTCTCTCTCTCTCCTGAATTGAATTCAGTAAGCTATTCAGTTGCACTGACAAAAACTTAAAAAGAACTTGGCAGGATGGGTCACCTACGTAGGCTGTGATGTAATCTACTCTTCCTTGCATTCTTTTTTATATCTTTAGTTAGATGACTGGCCACTTACAGTTCAGTGATACGGAAAATTAAAGAAAAAATAAACAAAAAACTACACCATATCAGACGTGTCTTGATGCAGTCACCTCTACCCTGAATTCTATATTAGATGAGTCTACTGGTCATTTATTGTTCAGTGATGGTTACAAAGGAACAAGTAAAAAATGTGCTGAAGTTTCTTTGGCGCAATCGAGTTTTCTGTACAGCGTATAATGCTCTATGAAACTCTCAGCCACGGCCCATGAAACTCTCAGCCATGGCCCATGAAACTTTCAGCCATGGCCTGGTGGTGGCATGTGTTGTTGGCACCTATAGGAGTGCCAGATGCACAATCATGGCTAATTTTAACCTTAAACATGGTTTCCTCCTCCAGGATCCTGGAGCCTCCAGACACACACAGTCACAGAAAGGTAGCCACACACACACATACACACAGAAAGGCAGCCAAGGATATTAATATAAAAAAAATTACTGAGGCTAGAGGGCTGCAATTTGGTATGCTTGATGATTGGAGGGTGGATGATCAACCAAACAATTTAAAGCCTTCTAGCCTCAGTAGTTTTTAAGACCTGAGGGTGGACAGAAAAAACGCAGATGGACAGACATAGCAATCTCAATACTAGTTTTCTTTCATAGAAAACTAAAACCATGAGACTGAATTGTATGAAATCAAGAATGAGTTTTACTTCTATACTCTAAGTATAGAGAGAGAGAGAGAGAGAGAGAGAGAGAGAGAGAGAGAGAGAGAGAGAGAGAGAGAGAGAGAGAGAGAAAGCTCTATTAGGAAGTACTAAGCCTCCAGTTATGGTAACAATCCCATTCATTGAAAAAGCATTTTCAAGCTCTTTTAACCATACACAAGCATTTAGCAACCTTCTTAGTATGATTAAGTCAGTGTTATACATTTTCTTTTCGTCTAATACCTCTGTGCTATCCTTTTATCCGGATGTCACTCTATAAGGTTAGTTAAGAGGTTTAGGAACAATGCAACTGTGCTCATTTATCCTGGAAAACCACCACCATAGCTACTTGTCTCAATCTGTTTCTACACTCAATATTCAATCGACTTCTACAATTAACTAAGATTAAAGCCACCTACCATATACCGAAAAGCTTGTCTCAGGGAAAGGGCTCTGGCGAATTAATTCTGGATAAGAGGCGTTAGTATATGAAAAACCAAGGCTTGTCCTAATAGCTAACACACACACATGATAGATTTCCTCCAGGGTTGCAAGTAATATACCACCTGTGATAACAACATTTATTATTAAAATACATCACATAAACTCTTTCCAGCAAATCAGTACTACTAACATTCTTTAAGTGATACAACTGAAAAAGTACTTTACTATAATCACTTTTCAAAAGATACTTTTGTCAAAATGAAAAATGGCATAGTATTCTACTTCTGAAAAATTACCTTGTCTACATCTGCGGTGCGTCTGGCATTCTCTCAATGACAAACCTGAAATAAAAACCATATACAGTAAGACTACTCATATATCAAGAGCTAATTATTACTCATCCAGACAACATGGAACGCCACTAGTATATCCATTTGCAAATCTTGCAATTCAATACAGAGCAAAGTCTTAATTTACATTTTTCCTAAGTATACAAAGCAGTACCTTTTATGTAGGGGTATTTCTCAGTCACTGGCTCTTGGTAAAATGGTAATCAACTGGTGGACATGGGCGAGGAAGGTTAAACTCCACCCACCTGCTGTCACCAAGCACTTTATCCTTCGATATCAGGGACTAAGAAGGGGTGGCTAAGGTGGTATTACAATAATAGAATGGAATATAAAATTTAGACCAAAAGGAAAATACTGGGACCTCTCAGGTCGTTGAAAGCTGCAAGGAAAATTGGGTGTTAAAATGTTTTAGAGGTGTAACAGGAGGAAAACCTTGCAGTTGCACCACGAAACAATTGTGAGGAGAGGGTGGAACACAAGATGGAATAAAGAGAATATGAATGGAGGCACAGTACAAGGAGTGACAGGGGTTCGGACTAGGAGCTGAAGGGATACTGCAAAGAACCTTGAGTATCATGATTAAGGATCTGGTTATACACCTAGGAAAAATTAAAATTACTTTAAAAATTTGTGATTTGTTCCTACTCGAAAACAAACCATCGCCTTTTATGAGAGTTGCTCCTTAGGTGGGAAGCTAGTCTCTGACCTAACTGGCAAGTTGAATCACCACCAGAAAACACAATGCTCCTGGTCACAGTCATGAGCAGAGCAGCAATGACCCCTGTAACTTCCTATACAATCAGGCATAGTGAAATGTATTTCAACTCTCACTAGCAGCACAGGTCAGAAGGCAGTCAGTATATGGGTCAACCTGGAATTGAGGGGTTTAAATAACAGCTTCTCCCCTTCCCAGTCCCTCTGTTAAAAGGGAGAGAGAAGGGAGCTGCTCTGATATGAAACTCCAAGATAGGATGTCTGATTGTGAAGTCCACCTGCATGGTGGCCTGTCCAGTGCTGACTTGTCTTGACTGCTGCCTTGCAGAATGAGGAAGAAAGATGCGACACACAACTAGGCACACACCCATTCAACCTCTAACCTTATGCCATCCCAATGCCATAGGCAAGATGCTTTTTTGTTTGAGAGGATCTTGGAGACTAAAAGCCTGACATACCAGTCTCCTCTGGCGAGTGGTCTGAGACAGTGGACACAAACAACATGACCTAGCAGTACCAATCACTGAATAATGATTTGGGGCAGACTTGTAACCACTTGAAACTGTCATCCAAATTCCTGCAGACTTTTGTAAGGTCAGTCGAAACAAAACTAGAAGCTACGGCTGAGCACACTGACATGTTACAGAGTACACTCAGATCAGGGGTTTTGGATGACCCAGGAACACCCAGTGCCTGCACAATCACATGCATGCAGCTTGCCACTGTACTCAGTGGTATTGCAATACAGTGACCTTCCATACATGAACCTTTTATTGCACTCGCACTATACAGGCATAATGTACACAAACATCCAGAGTTCTGAACAAACAAGACACCAGCTGGGGGTTTGTACAACTGCAGTCAAACATATCAACACAAAATCCAGCAGCATCATACAGTAGCAACCTGTAGCAAGTAAACCCTCCTTGCATACAATAAAAAAGATGAGAGAAGTTTAAATATGGTCAGTCTGAATGTAGAAAAACATCGTAGCTGGACCACTGCCCACGGAAAATGCTCTATGACTACAAATAAGTGGGGTATTTGCAACCCACCTATCTCCTCCAGTTAACTATCATGTTACCAAGTTTCAACAACTGATTCCAGCTTGTGCTGAGAGGGGTTATAAAGGGAATTCAAACCAGTGAACACAAAAAAAAGTCAGTTTCTACCTACTCCAGTATAAAAGACAACTTTTTTCATTTCTCTTCAATTATGAGACAAAATTTGAACAACTCTGAAAGTTCAGTAAGTGGCATTACTGTACTTATAAGTATGAACTATATGGAATTTCCAAAACTTTTCAGCAGAACATATGAATACAACTTCTTAGAAATATCTGTTGCTGGTACTAGATTTCAGCAACCATCAGATCAGTTAGGCTATGAGCACAATGACTGACCCCACCAAGTTGGCAGAAACCCTTCTGTAATTGCAAAATGAAAAGTAACTATTCGGAGTTGGGAAGCTCTGAATCGTACGAATGATAAGAGAATATTAATGATTATACTGATACAAAATCATAGCTTTACAACAACAAAAAGCCTTAATTACAGGAACAAATTGAAACGAATAATGTCTTTACTCCTTCGTAATATATGATGCTGACGAGCATAGTTAAGGTACACAATAACCTAAGACTTCTGTAGTTTCATAAGAATCGAATTTCATAAAGAAACATAAACAACACACTAAAAAGCAACATGGCTTCCACTTAAAATTCTACTGTGCTGTATATGTGAATTCCTTTCACATACAGTAAATTCTGCCGTAAATGAGCTAACTTTTCATAAATCTGAAGACCAAGATAATGATGTCATCTATTGAGTTAGTACAGAATTGCAAATTTCAAGACAAGGAAGTCTACTTACTTGTGCTTTCCCACACTCATGATTGGAACGCCTGGAATCTTTCTTATCCTTCGTTTTAGGGCCTTATCACAAGTCGCAACTATATAACACTTGTGCTAAAGAGAACAAAAAAAAAAAAAAATCTCAATCACTGTCTACTTTGAGACACAGTTTTTCAATACTTCATAGATATAAGAAAGAAATTATGAAAGAAAAAAATATTGGGCAGCTTGAAACAACGTTTTATGTCCTGTGATAAATAAACAGTACATCTATTACATTTTTTTATAATGCATTTTTAATCTCAACACCTCCGTAAACAAACAACATACTAGAAATCGTATTGCTAATTATTGTTATTATCAATGTTTTGTTGTGAAAAAGGTCCACATATTCTAATGGAACAAACAAGTCCTGTACAGCAAATAAAGATGAAAATTAAAATGCCAGTAAATAGAAATAAATAAAAACCTGACAGCTTTGCAGCCTTTCTTAAGTTTACTAACATCAACATTCAAAAACTTCCCAAACAATGGTCCTAAAACTTCACCATAATGTGATGATAAATTGATTTCACATATAAATAAAGCTGGTATCAAATGACAATCTGCATGACCAAATAAGAAAATTCTGCTTGAAAGGAGGCAGTCTTGATTTTCATTGTGCTATTTGGAATTTGAATATAAAATTTAGGCCAAAGGGCAAGCACTGGAACCTATGAGGTCATTGAGCAGTGAAAATTGTGTTGAAACAATTGTTAGGAGAGGGTGGAAAGTAAGATGGAAGAAAGAAAATGTGAATGGACGTATAGTAACAGGAATGAAAGGGGTTATGGTTAGGGGCCTAAAGAAGATTTGCTGAAAAGAACCTCAGGGGCTAAAGGGATGCTGCCAAGAACCTAAAATAATACCTAAAGTGCGACACGTGAGGTATACTGACAGCACTGCCCATCTATGGGGTTCACTGCACTAATGGCACATTAAAATGGCATCTCCAGACTTTTACTCTGCATCTGCACTACCTTTGCAACATAAAGACCATGACATTACCTGCGTAACACGCTGAACGAGACAGTCATCAGCGTAAATTCCTTTGTGAAGACAGGGCAGGAACTCAACCCGAGGATCTTTCATCACCTTCAACGCCAAGCGATAACGTTCTCCCATGCGCTCCATTTCTCCCTGGACACATTCACTGACGTAGGGAATGCATTTCGCATACAGACAATCCATCATGCCCTGCCAAGAAAACCTTAATACTGTAAATTATACTTCCTTTTGAATCTTAGCACCGAATCAGTAGGCTCTTAATAAGTCAATGGTTTCTACTTTCACAGAAACACAAATATTTTTATGTATAATGCATGCAGAAACACAGATGTTTTTATGTATAATGCACAAAGAAACACAGATGTTTTTATGTATTCATGCATACAAATATTCAATGGGCAACTTGCAAACTTACCGATACTAGATCAACTTTGTTCTTGATAGCGAAGTTTATGAAATTCGTATCGAGAAGAATACGGTATGGAGGACCCAGCTGTGTGTTGTATTGGAAAAAGAGCGCTGATGAATACTTTGACCTAAAAATATGAGAAAATATAATTAGCTTTGCTAAATAATTTTGAGAATGTCTCCCAACTTATGTACTAATCCTTCCCAACTAAATTTATAAAATTTCAAATATTCTGTCTTAAGAGTTCACACTATTAAGAACAATGCTAATAGATTCACAATTTCGTGAAAAACAATTTGAGTAATAAAAAAAAAAAAAAAAAACTGATGAGGAACACCGTTCAGGTGTTCGAAAGTCTGATTTTTTACAGTTTAGGTGTTCGAAAGTCTTTGATTTTTTACATAGTATTATATTTACTATATAATTGTGGATTTTTATTACTCATTAAGAACAATTTTACAAAATCTGACTTTATTACGATGGTTGGTACATCAGCCAGTCTAATACAGATACTAGACATTTAAGAGTCATTCATAAGAACTAGGGAAAGTAATCCTTTCCATAAAACTGATCTGCTCTCTTTTCTTAGCTGTCCTACAAGACATTATTCTATTCTGTAAATACTAAATAATTTGAATTGTTCAGATGTATTTTTTAGCAGATACAGGCAGTCCCCGGTTTACGACGGTTCCGGCTTACGACGTTCCGAGGTTACGACGCTTTTCAAATATATTCATCAGAAATTATTTCCAGGCTTACGACGCATGTTCGGGGTTGCGACGCGGCGTCGTCAATGCCGATCCGACGGAAGAAATATGGCCCCAAAATGGCAGAATAATCATAATTTGAAGGTTTTTTGATGTAAAACTCAATAATAATGCAGTTTACATCGTTTTCAATGCACCCAGAGCATTAAAAGTAAGGTTTTCTTATGATTTTTGATGATTTTCGACGATGTTCCGACTTCGACGATTTTCGGTTACGACGCGCGCAAAGAACGGAACCCCGTCAGAAACCGGGGACCGCCTGTATTAAATCTTAAATTATCACACTCACTTTATCACAAGCAACAGCACAGTAATAAGACATAGGTGTTAGTCTCATCCAACAATAGGCACTATCTGAGTTGCCTAAAAGATAATGGATTCCTTTGTAGTACTATACCTAGGCGGTCCCCACTTACCGGCAGCATTGGTTAACATCTCTTTGCTATTACAGCGCTTGGCTAGCAATGTCATTAACCAGATTTTCAGCGCCGGTAAGCGATTTTCGGCATTGGTAAGCGGTTTATCGGCATCGGTAAGCGGTTTATCGGCGTCGGTAAGCAATTTATTACCGCTGCTAAGCAGTTTATCAGTGCCGATACCGGTTAACGTGCCGTTTAGCGGGGTTGTCAGTGCTATTATCGTCAATTTTTGATTAGCAGCGCTCGGCTGGGGGCGGAAAACCTGCCGTTAACTGGGGACTGCCTGTAAACATAAGGTTCTTCACACTAACTGAGATTCTATCTAGTCCGTCCTAGATGTCTTCAACTATTCCAAATCCTTCAACTTAGAAGTAGGAGACAGAGCAGCATTCACATTCCTGGAACCAGCACACTCCTATTGGGCTAGAAGCATTTTACAATTCGAACGATGATGCAGAATCTCTCCCTTGCCATTTTTTCTTTGTCCCACGTCTTCGTGTTACTGTAATTGTTAACAGGTAATTCCTTCATGAGAAACACTGGACTGCTTTGCCTTTTCAACAACCAACCAAGGTTCTGATTCTGAGAGCTATCTGTCAGCATTTGCACGCAAGTACAAGGTCCTAGCCTTACTTGTTTCACTCATTTTATGGCCTTGTAAGAAAACTGAGACCCGTCAACTTTGGAGTTGTTGGGAAGAGAATTCCACCGCCTTTCTCTGCATTGAATGCAGTACAGGCAGTCCCCGGTTAACGGTGGGCTCGGTTAACAGCGATCCGGTTTTATGGGGCTTGTCTAGCGCTGAAAATTGCCGATTTTCGGCGCCAAAAATCACTGATTTCCACTTATCGGCGCCGATAATTGGGTATTGGCGCTGATACATACCTAACAGAGGCTGCGATAACCGAAAATCGGAGCTTTTTGGCGCCGATAACCCCCGAAAATCGCCGATTTTCGGTTAGCGGCGATTTTCGGTTATCATCACACCCTCAGAGACGGAACCCCGCCGATAACTAGGGACTGCCTGTATTGCCAAATCCTGCAACTTGGGCTCTTGCATCAGGGATGTCCCCTCCTCAATGACAACTAAAACATATTAAACATCAGCACTGATCCCCTCCCCAATTACACTACAGTCATTGGGAAATAAAGCCTATTATAAAGTAACAGGTTTGTTTTCATTGTGAGTTAACCTACTAAACTGTATTACCAACTGATCTATCCCTGCTCAGCAGTAGCTAATGCTTCCTTACTAAAAGTGCATTTGAATACAAAAATAAAAATATATCAAATTCATGGAGTACTTACGCTTCAACAAGTTTTCGTTCGTGTGGATCGACTTTCTTTATTTTCTTTACCTCCCTGTCTTGTTCCTTCCTGAAAGAGATAACAAGAAATTAAAATACACTGTCAAAAGACAAGCTGGAAGAGAACGAAGATCTCTATAAGAAGAGATGAGACATACAGAGGAAGATGTGGAAGGAATGGAATCAGAATCTCAAGAAAAGAGGACAGAATAAAGGGAAAATATTTGGAGTTGCAAAGCGGATGAGGCAAGATAAAAAAAAAAAGATGTGATGAGGGACAACATTACATAAAACAACAGAAATAATGTAAAGAAAGAGGCAGTATTTTGTGGCACCCACGAGTCAAAGAGAATTAATGCAATTTAAACTGATAGGTCTCAATGTAACGGAGGAATCACAAGAAGGTTACAAGGACCCATAAGAATATGAAAAATAGAAAGGCTTCAGTACCATTACAACTGAGTAATATGCAGAAAGCAGTTGGGTTACCAGTCAATGAAAAGTTAACCTGAATATAATGTACAGAAATATTGCAAAGGAGACTTTGAACCAAAAAAGTGGTAAAAGATTATTATAAGCGAGTATTATACATTGCAAATTAAAGGGAAATGCACAGCAATATGAAACATGCAAAGGAGTGAGACTCTGTTTCACCAGTCTCACTCCTTTGCAAACAAATTCAAAATTGGAAATTGTCAGAAGTAACAAAAACTTAAAATTTGCAACCATTAGTTAGGCTTTGCACCAAGATCAGAGAAATCAACCACAATCTACACATGATCTGACAAATGTCAAGTATGTCAGATGAATTTGGGCTATACATTAAAATACCTTGGAGTAATGATGATAAAAGTCAAAATTAGAAAACAACTATCATACCATTTAATACAATCAATAATTTGACCATTTATAGTGAATTTCTTTTCAAATTGTGCCAACATCAAGATATTAAAATACCTCCAGTATTCATAAGAGTAGTTTTGAGTTCTATAAACAAATTCTTTCCATACAAAATTATAAAAAAAACACATGTCTTTACCAGATTTCAATAATCCACAGCCTAAGTACAATATGGACACTGTCTTGAATCAGCTACTAGAACTTACCGAAACATAATACCGGAATATTTAATATAAACAATCAAAATACCAACCATACATTAAATAACAAGCACTTTACCATGAATAAAATGAACACAGCATATGTGGTGATATCACATCTAACAATGTTTTACAGCAACACATATACTTACAGGCGAGTGTCTGTGGGCTTTATCATCTTCTTCATTACAGCAAACTTTCGTGTTTTCTTGGCTTTAGGCTGAAAAGAATAAAGTGTATCAATTAAGATAAGTACAGGTACAAAGCATATCAACATTTATTTTGTTAATATAGCTGTCTCTCCCAGATGTAACATGGCAAGAAACTGTTAGGCATCAATACGTGTTATAATACAAAATGTTGGGTAACTTTGGTTCCATAAACACATAACGCTCAGTTTAGCCAACTTATTCCTCAACATTTGCGGGAGCTGATAATGCGCTTACAAGATTATAAGAAGGGGCTGATGATTAAAATTGAGACCTTAGTTTTGTGCCAGCGTGCTTCTGACTCGCCAATAAAGAGCATGTGTGGGGAGGTCACTCAACTTCCCACTTGTACCTTGTGGGACTGAATAAGTGCGAGATTGGGTATACATGATAGGAGTGTGGCACTGTTAAGGGGAGAGGGAAGGGGACAAGGAATTGGAAAGGTTCGGTGGTGTTCCCTCTCAGTGGCGCATGTTTTTTACCCTTCCTCCTCTTACTCCCAACCTTTCCCACTGAGAAGGTGGCCACTTCACACTCCTTGCATGGAAAATCAGGACAGCAAGGACCACCCTTGCAGAAGAAACAGTAACAGTCTGGATTCGAACAGGCAGAGGACAAGAAGTATGCTTATGTGCTCATGCTCTCAAAAGAACGTTGTTCAGGTTTTACCTCTCCATAAGGAAAAATAAAAAACAAAAAAAAAAAACCAATAGTTTAAACTTAGCAGTTTACAGGGAGCACAGTAAGATGCCCTCACTAGATGGCTAGGTGCAAATGCAGAGTAGGGTGAGGTGAAAATGGCTTACCCTCCTAACCTGACCCGGCCAGGAGGGTTCCTCCCCACGACCCACCCCTGAGTAACCTAACCTTTAACAGAGTGTAGTGGCCTAACCAGAAATTACCTTTCTAACCTGCCTCAGGGACCATGCCCTGACCTGGCTAGGGGGAGTCTTTGCCACCCCGTCCCCCCCGAGCAACACTAAATATCATATACAGATCGGCAGGACTAAATTAAGGCGAAATTACCACCGCCTTACCTTGTCCCACAACTCTGCATGCTACACGATGGTTGCTGAAGACAAGGTGTTCGGTGGCAGCAGGCGAATGGGAGAATCCAGCAGGCCTAAGGGGGAGATTCCCCCATTCACCCTCCTGCCACCTATTAACTAGGCTACCTCCTTGCCGCGTTTCAACGACCAATTCAAGCTCACGCTGAAGAATAATCCTACGTAATAAGTGATGGTTTATATTTCTGTTGGAACAAATACTGACCCAGAGCAATAGACCTAAATACCTAACAGTCACAGGAAAAATAAAAGATTGGTAGGCCTACGCAACCAAAATATTCATATGTATGCTATATATTAATTAATAGCCTAGCCTAGCATTTTAGACTTAATAAATAGGCTAGTCTAGGTTAAGCTTAGATCTTCAGACAAATATAGGAAGACTGTAGGAAATTTGTAAGTGGATGTTAGGCCTACATCTTAAAAAATATTGTTAATATGATAAATTTAAATTAGAAAAATAGGCTTAGTCTACCAAAAAAAAGTAGAATATGCTACGGTATCTCATGAAAGTCAAATATCAGCGAAAACAACTTGAATCTTCCTACACTTGAACCTAGGCCTATGTCTACGTGACCCATTTTATCGTAAATAGGCCTAGGGTATGGTATGTAGGCCTAGGCCCACTGAACGGCGATCCTAATTTCTTTCGAGAATTCGTGATACCAACTCGAAAATTCCAGCGTTTCCAGGTACCAGTGAGGATGGATGGTCTAATATGAATGAATAAATTAAATGTCCAAGTTTATTTGGCCTGTCAATCTCCGTCTATATAGTAAAAACAGGTCTCCTAGGCCTCTAGGCTCAGGATACGAGGCTCAGGTGTCACATGCAAAAGACAAAAAAATGATTAATAATTACTAATTTCATACCATTTTGAATGGTTTCCCGTGTCCGGTAGTTCACTTAGATGAAGATATTCACTTGAATGTTGTTTTATGCTGTTTTGGCCACAGTAGACGTTGAATTAATCAAATAAATAGAGGAAAACGATTCCTTAAGCTTTTCGACGTGTTGTTGACAATAGTTGTAGTAGTACTTGAATGCGTCTTCTTCTTCTTTGAAACGGCTCCTCCTTAATTGAATATTTGACTCCCTCTATTGTTTTTCCTCTTCTTTCATAACATCTTTTAGCATTTTACGGTTATCTAATAATTTATTCTCTATTTTTCTACAAGTTACATTTAAGTATTATGATTTTTATTATATATTTGTTTCTCCGTAACGAAACAAGTGGTTTCGCAAATGGTATATCTCTTTTTCAGGGTTATGTTTAATTCATTATAATGTCGTTTGGTGTACAGTTTAGTTTTATCCCATTGTCTCTTTTTCTCTTGCGTATAACAAACAATTTTTGAATTATTGCTTTCATTTGCTGGCTGTTCAAAGTATTTGTGTCATCCCTAAAATGAAATTATGCGTATTCCATTTCGAAATAGTTTATCTTGCTCAATATTTTGGCTGTGGTATCTAGAATTCATGAGATCATAGACATTTTCATGTTTATGTTTCTCAGGTCCATTTTTTGTCATTGATTTTAAAGAAAATATTCCTCCTTAAAGACTTGACCTTTTCCTTCATTGGTGTGTCTCCCATAGTTTGAGTTTTGTTTTTGTGAATTTTGACTGCCTCGACTGTTAGTACCAAAGTCTAGAGAATTCTCTAGACGGTAAAGACAGAAGAAGAAGACTTTGGTGAAAAATGCTTATACTGCCAATGGAGTTCTGAGGGCGTGGGCCCCTAGGTTCTTTTAGTAGAAAATATTAATATTTTAAAGTAAGAGGATCCTTAAAAGATTCTCACGATGAACCTCAAGGCTTGATATGAATACATCATTACATTCACTAGTTATCACAAAAAAAATTGTATTTTTGCCTAGTGTATATGAAATATATTATTCTTATACGCGTATATAGATGGTCATTTACCTATGCAAAAATTCTACGTATTTAGCCATGCTTACAAAAAAATGAGCAGTCTGAAGTTGGGCCTATGTTTTCTATCTCTTATGTGCCTGTTACCATCTTCATATTGTTGTGATGTAAAAGGTCTCATTGCATATAAAATGGATGCATAGCGAGGAATTTATAGTATATTGATATTTTAGCATGGTAGTCTTGATTAATTGCGCAATAAACAGTATTATATACTCATTTTCAGTGCAAGCCCGCAGAACTATCTGTGGGAACTCAGACTATTGACTTCGCACCCTACCGGTAAACAACGTAGTCCTATTGCTTGTTTTGTCTTACGCCATAGATACTTCAAACTTTTCCTAGTCTCATGTTTGGCCCAACGCTGGGTGTTGTTTCATTCTTAGTTTTCACAATTAGATCTTAGCGTTGTCTATATGTTTACTGTTCATTATATCAATCTATTTTAATGTTAGAAGTCTTCTTACGTCATAGATACTTCAAACTTTTCCTAGTCTCATATTTGGCCCAACGCTGGGTGTTGTTTCATTCTTAGTTTTCACAATTAGATCTTAGCGTTGTCTATATGTTTACTGTTCATTATATCAATCTATTTTAATGTTACAGTTCTTCTATAACTTCGTATCTTTGTTCCAGGCTACAATTCAGTTCGGTTCTTTTAAATCAGCTCTGTTAAAATTATTCGATACGCCTTTTAGTTGTACTCATTAAAAAGTGTGAAGTTTTCTTTGATAGGTATTACCACTGAAATCAGTTAGGAAACGAACTTTATAAAAGTATAAAAGTGTGCAAGAATGCTTCATCTTTTACCTCGTCTTCCTTTCTTTCTATTAACCATACATTGTCTAGGCTGGGTCCTTTTTAATGCAGCAGGCTATTATCTCTTCACCAATGTTTACAATCTTTATTTTATCACCAAAAACAAGTGTAAATTGGTTGTAAATAAGATTTAAATAATGGAATAGATAGAGCGTCTCCTTGCCTTGCAGTCATAAAACAAGTAAGGCAGAAGAACGCATTGTAGTATTTTTTATCAATTATTCTCCGACGCTGAACCAAGAGCGAGTGTAAATTTAATATAAATTAAATTTACGTGGGGATTATATTGACAATTAATGGCATTTCCTTCCCTTGCAGTCATAACACAAGGAAGGCAGAAGACACATACATAATTACAGTTTTTTTATCAATTATTATCCAAAGTTGAACCAAGAACGAGTTTAAGTTTGATATAGATTAGATTTATTTAATTATATTATTGATGGCGTTTCGTTGCCTCTCAGTTATAGAGCACGTAGGGCAAAAGACACGCAATCACAATCTTTTGACATTTTTTAATCTTAATTATTCTCCAAAAATGAACCAAGAACTTGTGTAGATTTTATGCAAATTAGATTTAGATGACTGAATTGAGCATTGATGGCGTTTCTTTGCCTCGCAGTCATAAAACAAATAAGGAAGAAGATAAGCACTTGCAGTCTTTTTTGTTTATCTTAATAATTCTTCTAACCAGGAACCGTTAATAATTCTGTGAAACTGAATCAAGAACGAGCATAAATTTGATGTAAAAGGGCCAATCGATTGTAAATTTGATGTAATTTAGATTTAAATGATAGTATCGATAGCATTCCTTTGGCTAGCAGTCACAAATCAAATAGGCGGAAGACTTCTCCCATATGGATAGGGGCTTATCTTCTGCATAATAATAATAATAATAATAATAATAATAATAATAATAATAATAATAATAATAATAATAATAATAATAATAATAATAATAATAATAATAACACGTATTTCATGTTACCTTCTAATTTCTTTCTAATGAACACCGCATCCTTCGGAAGCTTGAATTTCAAGTCAATGGCGCCTTTGTTGGACTTACTCCATACGAGTAAGAATTTATCTTCTGAATAATAATAATAACAATAAAAATAACAATGATAATAGATTTAGATGATAGCAGAGATATTCTTCGAAAATTTCTTGGCTTTGACTAGCAGTCACAAAACAAAGAAGGAAGAAGATCCTCAATGCGCATCGCGGCCGTCTTCTGTTTTCCCGGAGCTGATGCACGTCTCTTCTCGTGGTGCCGCCGTTTGCCAGCAAGGTTTGTGGAATTCCTGACGCAAATTTCACGTTTTCTCCGCCAAAATCCCTTCCATTTTGTCAATTTCTCATTAGGAGATTAGATGTTGTGTGCTTGATCAAGCGGGGAACACGGAAGAAGGTGAGAAGTGGGCGGAATGTCAGAAATAAGGGGCATATTTACGACAGTCGAACGCACGTTGGCTCTGACACAAACCTCGAGGGTGACCAGTAGATTTTTGTTTACGAAAAGTTCCACTGGAGGAACGGGTTCCCCCTTGGGCGGAACCTTCGCTTTGATGTGACCTGAGTGTGGGATATTTATATAAGAGGTCAATTTTAAGGTATTTCTGGTAAACATTCTTTCCCGGCCTCTGTATTCCCAGGGCCAGGTGTAATTTTTGTTTACGAAAAGTTTCACGTGAGGAACAAGTTCCCCTTTGACGTGAATGGAATGGAATCTTCACTTTGATGTGGCCTGAGTGTGGGATTTTTATATACCAGGTCAATTTTAAGGTATTTCTGGGAAACATTCTTACCCGGCCTCTATTCCCAGGCCCAGGTGCAGTGTTTGTTAACGAAAAGTTCCACGTGAGGAACAAGTTCAAGTTCTCCCTTTGACGTGAATTGATGGAACCTTTACTTTCACCATGATTTCATTCAAGTTCAGCCTTTGTTTTATATGTTAAAGAGGCCAATTTTAAGCTACTAATTACAGGCCCAGGCGCGGTTTCCCGTCCTCCATACCGGAACATATCCTAGCCGTTTAATTATCGGCAGCTCTATTTCTATGTTAAATTTTGGGGTAATAAAATGGCTAGGTTTATTTAAAATGTTCATTTAGGATTTATCCTACTAGGCCCGTGGCGTCCATCGTAATTTCTATGGTCTGTGTGAATGAATGAATACCTAGTCCATTCCTACTCCAGGTACCAATTATGTTAGGCTAGGCAATGGGATTTTTTTTTGGGGGGGGGGGCGAGTGTGGAAAGACGGGAACGGGTTCCACAGACGAAAGCAGACCCAACCTTTCCTAGAATGCCATGACTTGACCTTACTTTCCAAACCTAATTTAGGGCACTGTGCCTGACCTAGGTCAGGGTAGGTTTTGTCCCCTTTGAACCTCCCCCCAATTTACACTATACATCAGAGACAATGGACCAACCCCCGTTTGGAGGTAGTCCCATTGTTCTGCAAACTACTTGGAGTAGTCTTTGTAGTAAAACTGAAGACTAGCCTACTACTACCACGCCCCTCTGGCCCGGTAACCATCAGTTAATGTTGACAATCAATGCTGTTTTTAGTACTTGGCCCTTGGGGATGAACTTAAAATCATTAAAAAAAGACTAAATATCATTAACGTCAGAAGCAGACACAAAAACTCTTATGTTGCAGGCGCTGACCGCCGGGAACCAGGTCGCAGTAGTAGTTTTTGGTTTTACCCCGCCTTCCAGCTCTGCAACTTCCTGTTTAGGTGGGAAAAGGGGCCTATTTTAGCCTAGTATCAGCCCTTTGTGGATGAATACAAGGACAAAAAAATTAGAAGTAACCTATAATAGAAATAAACAACATCCATTCACATTAAAGACAGTAAATATCTGTTGCTGCTTGGTAAGAACCAGACTGCGAAAATAAAATAAAAATTTAAACCCCCTTTTTTTTTTTTTAGTTTAGCTTATACATTGTGGACAGCACATTGTCATTTGATGTATGCTCGGAAAATACTTACTGTTACAAGTGAATTACAAGGGTGCTTTTAGCCTAACCTAACCTTAGGTGCCAGGTCCCTACCTGGTCAAAGGCTTTGCACTCTGTCTGTTGAATAGGGTTGTGACGTAACCTAACCTCACTTAGGGCAGTATGCAGAGCAGAGAGACAGGGGTGTTCAGTGTTATTGGTGGGGTCCAGGGGAGTGGGCCCCTACTGGCCAGGTCAGGACATGGCACCATGTTATGTTAAGAAGGTAAGGTCTGGTTAGGCCAGGACACGGCATTCTAAGAAAGGTTAGGATTTCTCACGACTACCCCTGCTTCCCTACTCTGCATCCACTCCCCTTATGTTTCTAAGAGCATGATTTCCTGGGTAAGGTTAGTTATAAGTAGGTCTGGTTAGGTCCGTTTCCCACTGAAATGCTTACTGAAATTTTAAGGGCAGCCTAGATCAGACCCTGTGATCCACATTGGCCTCAGGCTGGGTCCAGTGCCTTTAAAACTGGGCAGAGCCCACTAATTTTTTATCGAAATTGGCAGAAATATTCAAACTTGGGAACAAGAGTTACACATCCGCACCAGCATCATTATGACAACCGAAATTTTTTTTATATATATATGCCCGAATTCCAAAATCACACTTGATGGGTGAAACTTAGAACAAAAGAACTGATCAGGTTTCAGCACTGTTCACATACCTATACTTTTAGTTGAATTTAACAAAAGATGTTCCAAATTCTTACCCACAATACACTGACATCTGTTGTAAAAGGTTTGAGAAGTTAGTAGGTTCTTATTTTTTTAACTAAGGGTAAAAGATGTTTAAGGTGGTTGAAAGCCTTGTCAAGATCGGTAGTAAATGTACCTTCGTTCATTTTTCTAGTAGGGTATTTTTTAACTTTCAATAATACCTCGGCGAGGGATATTCATAACAGGCTTTGTTGTTCTTGTTGTATCAAAGTGGATCTTCCAACCTCTTCTGATGTATTCTCAGTTGGTCATAATGGTATCTGTATTATCTAGTTTATATATATTCGTTTCTCCAAAATATTGACTTCTTTGGTCTGATTTTTCCTCCCATGTGGTTTTCGTCTGTTTTACTCGTCTTATGTCTGCTCTTGTCTCCATTACATAATGTTTAAATATTTTATCTCCCTTTGCAGTGTTGAGATTATGATTCCATTCTTTATATATCTACTTCCTTACCCTTGCTGCCTGTTTCGTGCCTTTCCTAATTTTCCTATAGACCTTCGTCATTTTCCATGTGTGGCCTTCTGCTAGGGCTTGAAATATTCTTTTAATTGTCTTCTGCACTTCGTCACACCATTATTTGCCTGCAGGAGGAAGTTTCCTCTTTCCACTTTTTTAATCTTATTTAAGGCAATTAAAGTTTTTCTTCATAATATATGATTATTTCTCTTTTTCATCTTTAATTTCCTGCTACCTTTCATGTAATAATGTTTGTTCATCATCCTAGTTTAAATTTCTGGCAGAATGCCAGTATTGCATTGCCCACATGGCTGCTCTCCACATCTAGATGTCATTTTGTGGCTATGTAAATCTAAATGCAACCATCTTTCCAGTTCTGCCATCTCTACCTTTTTGGGGTAATGCGTAGTTGAAACTTGTAATAAGGTCACATATTTTATCCAAGGCAAGAAAGATGTATATGTAGTTTCACTCATAAGATTGGAACATAATTCGTAGAGGACCTTATAAATGTTTGCTTATTTTGGTAACTACCAATTTATTCTTAGCATTAGTTAGCCATTGAAGATTTAACATTTTTCCATGCCAGAAACAGTACTTATGAGAACATGATATTTACAGCATTTTATCGTTCCTTCCAGATGCCGCAGTTTTGCAACGGAAAGATTACCAAGACTTCGTCTGAACAGCCAGATGAGTTTGAAACCTCAATTGGACAGACTCTCCTGGACTTGGAGATGAACTCCGAGTTAAAGACACAATTAAGAGAACTCACTATTACTGGAGCCAAGCAGATAGATGTTGGTGATAAGAAGGTCAGTGATTTTTTTTTTATATATATATATATATATATATATATAGATATTTTAGAAGGTTTTGATGTTTTAAATGTATTTTTGCTTTCAGGTTTTTCATTGCTCTTTGACAAAGAGGTACAATATGTTACTACAGTGATTGAACTAAATGATGGGGCCCTAAGCTGGGAATAGTTACAAGTTTGTGTATCGTACTGTGATACAAGGTATCATAGGAGATTGGGATACAAAGAATTTAGCCTAGCATAAATTTTCTGTGTTCTAGTGCACTAAACAGTGCAGATATACATCTAGATTCGTGTACGAAATAAAAATGAGCCTAAACTTAAATGAAACTCAACTCTAAGATTACAGAATGGTTGACTGTGGAAGCCCTGTAGGGGGGTTAGTGCTGTCAGTGCACCTCGCACAGTGCACTATAGGCATTATTCAAGGTTCTTTGCAGCGTCTAGCTGCAACCCCTTTCTTTCCGTTTACTGTACCTCCTCTGATCTCATTCCCTTTCTTCCATCTTAATTTACACCCTCCCCATATGTAAGGACCAGTGGTTTGTTTGTAGGAAAAATACAAATGACTTAAAAAATTTGTGATTTCATTGCAATTGTGAGGTTTTCTTTGTTATACCTTTAAAACCTCTTCACTCAGGAACTCTTTCAGCGTTGCATGACCTGAAAGGTCCCAGCACATGGCCTTTACCCTAAATTTTGTATTCCATTCCATAAGCTCTGAAGGTACTTTGGTAGTAATTACAGCATCTTGAAATATTTCCCATCTTAGATGTTTCATGAACTCCTTTTACCCTGTGCTCTCCTCAAAATCTGTTTCTCTATTCCCCACATCTTAGAAAGATACCATTGACTGTTCCATCCCTAACTTTGTTCCCTACACCCAGTTTTCCTCGGTTTGGGAGCAACCGTTTGAAAAATAAGATCTACTGTAGTTTTGATAAGGGTGAGCAAAGCCTCTCTATCACCCATGCGTGGTGAGAAATTTTGACACTTGCTTAACCTGTTTGGATGCTTGATAAAAGCAAACAATCCTGCTTTTGAAAAACCTCAGCAAGCTTCTTTCTTTATCATAAATATCACATAAATGTAAAAAATAAAAAAAAAAATGCAAACCCTGCACTGCAAAAGAATGTTGTTTATTAAGTGTTGTTCGCAACCTAGTCTAGGAGCCTGGCACTTAGAGTAACCTGTATCAAAAAATGTAGGTACAGTATAGATGAACCAACGAAGTCAGTCAAAAAGGGGGCCCGCAATTATCTTACACTGTTGACATATTTCCGTTTCTCGAAGGAAACTTGCGTATTATCAATACCCTTTCCTTCGATCTTCATCTGTTATAATCCTCCCTGGTATTTCCTCATTTTCTTTTTCATATAAATACCAGAGTTTAGAGTTCACTCTTCGTATGAAAATGTTGTTGTTATCAACTGTGAAGATACTGTATGTGAGAAAGAAGTTTAATCAAAATTAAATATTAGCTAATTCCAA
Source organism: Macrobrachium rosenbergii (assembly GCF_040412425.1). NCBI lineage: Eukaryota > Metazoa > Arthropoda > Malacostraca > Decapoda > Palaemonidae > Macrobrachium > Macrobrachium rosenbergii. The sequence continues at coordinate 76,201,657 of NC_089750.1, forward strand.
TTAGCACTCCTTCCTTGAAGTAATAGTATTATTAAGTCGTGTAATTCATAATCTTGGAATGTTTCTTCACATAATCTACACCTCTTTTGTTTTATTTGTAATGGTCATTGTATATTTTTTTTTGTTGGGTTTGGGGTATTTTTTTTGTATTTTCTTATTGCCAAAGTTTGTCTCAGTAGTCAAGCACGGGTGTCCTTTAATGAAAAGGACTAACCTTGGGCTACTGACCCAAAGCTATAATTGTTTTCGTCCTCACCATCCTCTTAGGGTAAACTCATATTTGACAATAAGTGAGGAAAGCATATTCATACTGTCTCAATTAGTATTTTCATATGTTATTTCTAGCACGATTTAGTTTAAAATTGTCCTCAATCATTACTAGATATGTTTCTCATATAAAGACTTCTTTTCAAGAATCACAAGGAAGTCTCTTGAATGCCAATTCACATATTGAGGAAAGCACTCTTGTAAAACTGACTGCAATATGACCTTGAAATATGCATTCATCCAAACTCCCACCCCACCCCCAAACATGCATACAATTTTGGTCTCATTGAAGCAATCTATGATGGTGATAACAGAAGCAACCTAGCCATCAAAGTTTGATGCATGTAGACTACTCGGCCCAATTCATATAGTGCATTATCTTTCCACAAACCTGAACCTGACAATCCCTGTCTTTTAGGGTCACACCTTACACCATGCCTTGTGGCATTTTGGCTGCACAGTATTGCTATGGCATTTGACTCTTCATTTGTTCCCAATGTTCTCTTCCCACAAGTTGTTTAATATGATTCAAACTGTCTTGCCCCTTCCGTTTTTTCCATCATTTAAGAAGAAATATTTTTCAGCCAACCCACTGAATACCTGGAAATGGGATTTAGTCAATTTGTAGGGTGTAGGAACTTTCATGAGGGTTGGTGTGTTTTGGGCCAAGTGGTCAAAGAGGCACTTTGTGTTTTTATCCCGGTATTTGTTAGAGGGAGAGAATAACATTAATTTGGACGTGTAGATCCTCCAATACAAGCTTTAACTTTGTGAGATCAGATTCAACATCCTGTACTTGATAGAGCTCCCCTTGACAAACTTTGCAGGTAGATCAAACCATTGTTTTAGGTCTTGAAACTAATAGAGTTAGCTGTAGTTATAGAATTGGGTCATCAGAATTGGAAATTGTCAGGTTTTAAGTCATTGACACATCCTTACAGAAAGGTTGAGACATGAGTTAGGTTGTAGCTTTCATATAATGTTCTGCTGTATGTGACTTACATTTTGGGAGATGTAAAGGTTATGTAGCCTCTAGTTTAAAAGTGCTTTTAGGTATATAAACTTACAGTCGTATAAAATGATGGAAAAAATATTATAGGACTGTAAGCCAGTTGGGTGTTTATATGAAAGTTGTGTTTGCTTAAGTTTTGTTACGCTTATAGAGATCTTTGTGCAGCCTTGTATTGTAGCTCTTACTTCAGTCAGGAAGATTGAGTTTTCAGTACAGTTTTTATTTCTCTTTTGAAGTTGTTCCTAATTTTTAAGAGTGCAACAATTAATTTACAAATTTTTTTCCCCCACCAGTGCATTGCTATTTTTGTACCAGTGCCATTGTTGAAGGCCTTCCAACGTGTTCAGCAGCGCCTCGTGCGCGAGCTTGAAAAGAAATTCAGCGGCAAGCATGTCGTAGTCATTGCTCGCCGTCGCATCCTGCCCAAGCCAACTCGCAAGATGAAGAACCCTCCAAAACAGAAGAGGCCAATGAGGTACAGTGTCTTTCCCATAGTTTTCGTTATGTCAATGATTCTGAAAGTGTTGCAAAGTTATGTTATTTGGTTTTTGTGTATTGTATGTCACTTTCTGTGAATTTATATTTTGGACCCAAAATCTATATAATTTAGCAATCAAGTTACCCAGTCAAGTTCATTTATAATCCAGCTTCAAGGTACAAAATTGTTGTAGTTTATACTGTATAGAGTTCTTGTTCAGTATTTGTGGTGTTGCATCGTCCATTGAAATTCTTGAGAAGGTGATGAAAATATTCAAATTAGTAATCAATTATTTACAAGATTTGAAATCATGGTTTTTAGTTCTTATCTCAAAAAAAGGACAAAGTTACTATGTCATCCATTGAATTTATTTGAAAGGTGCCTGAAATAGTCAAATTAGTAAACTTGTATTTATTTTGCATCACATGATTTTTAGCCCTTTTCTCCAAAAGGACAAAGTTTATGTGATGCTTGTAGCCTGGGAGATTTTCATTTAACTTACCATATCTCTTGTCTTTCCAATAGCCGAACCTTGACTGCTGTTCATGATGCAATCTTGGAAGATCTCGTCTACCCAGCTGAGATCGTAGGAAAGAGGATTCGCGTCCGTCTTGATGGCTCAAGGCTGATCAAGGTACATCTTGATAAGGCCCAACAGACCAATATTGAACATAAGGTACGTTGCCCTGTTAGGTGTTTTGAAAAGTTCTTGTCAAAATTTTGTGTGGAATTTGAACCAAGTAAACTTGACACAGACAGAGGTAAGTGCTATTACTGTACTTTGTAGTTGTAAATATTTATAGTATTTTATTTTTATCTTTACAGGTTGAAACCTTTGCAGCAGTATACAAGAAGTTAACTGGAAAGGAGGTCATCTTCGAGTTCCGTGAACCATATTTGTAAATTTGTTGAATGAAGAAAAAAAAGTGAATGATCCTGGTTTTATTACTCCCTGACCAAGTCCACCACGTTATAGCTGGAGCTATTTTACATTAGATCTCTAGAATAAGGCTTGCATGGAGAAAATATGTATTCTCAGTAATCAATCATCAGAAGTGACTTAACTGATGGAGATGGCTTCGTTTAGACTTATGCTTGCTTCTAGTGCTGGTGAGGTTCCTGTAAGTGAGGTCTCTGATCTTAGGGCTTGCTGTATGCCTAAGGTGCTTTGCAAGATCGTACACTGAATCTCTTTGCTTGGCCTTTGGCCTAAATTCTATATCCAGTTCAGTTCATAGTATCTAGTGGACAAAGTAACTCGCCAACCATGAAATGCAAATGTACATGACTGCAATAATAGTACCAGATAGTGAGGAGTTAACCAAGAACTGAAACACTAGTGCTTGCATTACAATCACCAAACCTTAAACTATGAACTGTACACGACCAAGCGAAGTTTTAAGGGATTAAACAAACACCATGAACTTGTGACAAAGGAGTGATAGACCAAGTGGATAGAATGAATCACCAGGCAGAAATGTGACCTTGGATTTCTAGCATTAGGACAAGTAAGTATTTGTGTCACAACTTTGACAGAGAAGTCCTTGGTAGATACAACTTTACTGGTTATGCAGTAGATTTTTGGGTTAAAAAGAGTAGTTTTGTCCATGTATGTCCGTAAGAATTAGAGTACACCAAGATATGCATGACTGAAGCTAAACGTGACACCTTTGGCCCCGGAAACTACCGAGGTTTTTTGTTTGCTATCAAACCGGGAAAATTTCTAAGACTTAAAAATATGGTGTTAACCCCACATACTCTCGACTTTAGGTGGTACTGCTGTTAATGTCAAGGCAAAGATGCAAGTTGGTGATCTGTACCGGTATGACGTTATATACCCTGTAGTATCTTCTAGCGTTCGGATTTTTTTTCTCGAATAATGTGGTTTTTATGACTCAATGGGGAATCCACGTGTAGCCTATTCATAGGTCTTCTTTTATTGGAGAAAGATATCCCCCATCACCAAATTGTGAAATTGAGAACGATGTTTTCCATGATAATTGTGAAACTAGTTTTATTGTTCATTTGCGAAATTTGGAAATTACCAGTCTGAAATTTACGAGAGTTACGGTGAAATCTCTACTGCAACATCAATCTCATTAAATTTATTGAGTGCAATACTGCGTGTGTTTCTTTGATGAAACGAAAGCCTGGGCCAAGATTTCAGCTCCCAAATATGTCTGATAATTCTAATTACAAAAGATATCTATTCAGTTTGTTGAATCATTCTTAGTCATGGCGACACTGTTACCAAAGTAGTAGCTGACAGGACGTTCCTTTGGAACGGCTCTCTCTCTCTCTCTCTCTCTCTCTCTCTCTCTCTCTCTCTCTCTCTCTCTCTCTCTCTCTCTCTCTCTCTCTCTCTCTCTCACAGACAAGCTGCGGATATAAATAGTCTGCAAAGATTTGCGCCATCTAAATATATAAAAGGGAAAGTGCATCTATATACAAATTTAAGTATGGGTCTGTATTACGCGTAGCGTATGCGCAGAGTAAAATTATGTATTTGGCTGGTTACAAATACGGTTAAATTGCTTAATTATATTTAATTGTTACTGTCATATTGTTGGGACGTGAATATTAGCGGGAAAATGCATTGTAAGTCAAAGAATTAGTCCTAATATCTGTGAAATCTTGCGCTTATATCCCAACATGGTGTTTGCGTGTTTGACAATAAATGTCAAGTTCGAAAATCTCTAATTTTTGACAGATCTTAGATAGATGGGTATTCAAACTTCCATGTACCAGTTACCCCTTACGTAGCATAATACAGATAACTTTCCCTATTTATATATGGTCGTTCTTTTAGGTAATCAGTTACTTTAACAGAGCGAGAGAGAGATATAGAAAGATTTGGAAACGCCTCGCTTGGAATGAGAGTGAGTTAGGTCTAATTTACAACACACTTTTGTCTTTAGAAAAACATCTGCTCCTACCTCACGAATCCGGATGGCGGGCCACACGTCAAAAGGTCATTTTCTCTAAATCTTTTCCTTTTATCGGGAGAGAGAGATAGAGATAGCAGGCTGGAAGTCCAGTTCAGCCTCAGTTACGAATGAGAGCGAGAAATATGATGTCGTGTGTTGCGATAGCTTAGAATCTGGATAATAGTCATCAACGGAGTTCGCGGTTGATTACAGGTATACAAAGGTAGCACAGGTAATAATCTTATTATCAATGAATTGCTCTATATCTGTTGTTTCGAAAGGGTGATGGTACTAGTTATATAACGATAAAATGACTGGTATTCTTTAGTGAGTAAATGGAATGTTATTCTTCAGTGTTTATACTGAGTGCATGAGATGGTATTTTTAAGATAAAGTAATAAAGTGTCTTTATATAGATAGATAAATGACTGATATTTATAGTGAAGAACATAGTGTCTTGACACCATTTTACTCAACTTGTTATTTTCCAGAGTCGAGAGCGTAACAAAAAACACTAAGTGGCAACTTACGTAGTTATGACCAGCCTTGCCATATTGGTGTGCACGTTATTCTCAAGCCTTCGTGAGTATTATTATTATTATATTATTATTATTATTATTATTATTATCATTATTATTATTATTAACGGGAGATTTTACACATCTTTTTGGAATTTCCGAGGTGGAAATTGAAGGATAAAAGTGTAAGGATGAGGTATTGGGGCATACATTAGATAAGAGATAGACGCATACACACACGCACACGCAGGAGAGAGAGAGAGAGAGAGCAAAAACTTGCTCTACCATAGCCTCATGCCCTTTCGACACTTTGGCTACTACCCACTGCAGTCGCCTAACCACTTCGTACATAATTCAATGCATAGGTCTACACGGATACAATCTGTACCTCCATCTTGCACAGACCGCCCCCCCCCCAACCCCAAATGCACAGACACAGACAACCCCCGCCCCTCTCTCTCTCTCTCTCTCTCTCTCTCTCTCTCTCTCTCTCTCTCTCTCTCCGGCAAAAAATGCAGTTTATTTCCACATTTTCAAATTAGGACGAGGAGAAAAAAGAATGTTTTTCCTCGAAATGTCATGAACTGCGTTTCCGTATCATTGTCACCCCTAAGCATCCCCCCTCCCCCCAAAAAAACATAAGCCAGGAAGGATTTAGAGGGATTGGAATTTAATTACAGCTGTCAAAATCGCTCAAACAACAGGACGAATTAAATTGTAAGTTTTTTTTTTACTTCGCCCAATACCAAGAATTATTTTCCGTGTGTCGTCGAGTTTATGAATCTCTCTCTCTCTCTCTCTCTCTCTCTCTCTCTCTCTCTCTCTCTCTCTCTTAACTCCACGTATTTTTACTTAAATTGCAACCGGGATATATCAGCATATATATATATATATATATATATATATATATATATATATATATATATATATATATATATATATATATATATATATATATATATATATATATATATATATATATATATATATATATATATATATTTTTTTTTAAATACTACACCCAGACTTAATATGCTCTCTCTCTCTCTCTCTCTCTCTCTCTCTCTCTCTCTCTCTCTCTCTCTCACTTAACTCCACGTATTTTTACTTAAATTGCAACTGGGATATATCAGCATATATATATATATATATATATATATATATATATATATATATATATATATATATATATATATATATATATATATATATATATATATATATATATATTTTTTTTTTTTTAAATACTACACCCAGACTTAATATGCTCTCTCTCTCTCTCTCTCTCTCTCTCTCTCTCTCTCTCTCTCTCTCTCTCTCTCTCTCTCTCTCTCTCTCGATAAATAAATATATATATATATATATATATATATATATATATATATATATAAAAACAATCTTTCCTCTCTATCAAAAGATACATATCCTCTAACTCTCTCTCTCTCTCTCTAAATAGATAAATAAGTAAGATAAATTATATATATAATATATATATATATATTATATATATATATATATATCACTGTATATATATATATATATATATACTACAGTATCTCTCTCTCTCTCTCTCTCTCTCTCTCTCTCTCTCTCTCTCTCTCTCTCTCTCTCTCTCTCTCTAAATAAATAAATATATATATATATATATATATATATATATATATATATATATATATATATATATATATATAAAACAATCTTTCCTCTCTATCAAAAGATACATATCCTCTAACTCTCTCTCTCTCTCTAAATAGATGAATAAGTAAGATAAATTATATATATACAGTATATATATATATATACACATATATCACTGTATATATATATACTACAGTATCTCTCTCTCTCTCTCTCTCTCTCTCTCTCTCTCTCTCTCTCTCTCTCTCTCTCTCTCTCACACACACACACACACACACATCTTATAGTCATGTCATATTGAGTAAGCCGCATGCAAACAGAACCAAATTAAGGAAAATTAAATGAATAAAAAGCCCAAACCCGTTTCCTCCTTCGCAGGGCTTGGCCACGGGCTGGACTGCTTCCGCTGCGGATCGTTCAACGGATCCGATCCGGGCTGCGACGATCCGTTCCACCACAACGTGTCGGATCGTTATCTGGCGTCGCCCTGCTTGGCCGGGTGGAAGGGGAGAAACGGACTGTTCCCCTCCACGCAGTGCGTCAAGATATCCGGATACGTTTGTGAGTGTTTTTCTTATTTTTTTATCCGGACATAGTGTCTCTCTCTCTCTCTCTCTCTCTCTCTCTCTCTCTCTCTCTCTCTCTCTCTGAGAACTGTATATCCTGTACTTATATATATATATATATATATATATATATATATATATATATATATATATATATATATATATATATATATGTATATATATATATATATCTCTCTCTCTCTCTCTCTCTCTCTCTCTCTCTCTCTCTCTTTTATATATATATATATATATATATATATATATATATATATATATATATATATATATATATATATATATATATATATATATGTATTTTATTTATTTATTTATATATATATATATATCATGTCTATCTCTCTCTCTCTCTCTCTCTCTCTCTCTCTCTATATATATATATATATATATATATATATATATATATATATAGTTATCAATTTAATAATTAGATTATCTTCCATTAAAGAAATAAAATAAAACTACCTCTGAATCCTAACTATAATCTCACCCAAGTCGTACCTCGTTCTTCGCAACAGTCGGTCAGATCTTGGGAGAGATAGGAATGTAACTTTTCTGAAAAAAAAAAAAAAAACTGACAACTTCCATTTCTGCCCACCACCAGATGGCACTCACGAGAGCCTGACTGTCAGAGGCTGCACCACTGACTCTGGCACTCTGACCACTGACACCGAGCTGGGGAGGCAGAGCCACTGTGGCGTGATGGAGTATGACGACAAGTGAGTGTTGTGGTTTTGACTTTTGTTTTTGTATGTTATACATGTGAAGTATATATATATATATATATATATATATATATATATATATATATATATATATATATATATATATATATATGTGTGTGTGTGTGTGTGTAATTATATATATGCATATATGTACAGTATATATATACATGTATTTATATATGTAAATAAATTCATATATTTATATATATACACATATATATATAGTATATATATATATATATATATATATATATATATATATATATATATATATATATATATATATATATATATATATATATGTATAGAGGTTCAAGAAATAACTTGAACCAAGCGCTTTCGTGTATTTCCACACATCATCAGGGTTCAGGTACCCCAAATGCCAAGGACACAAACGCAGCGTCACAAGACTTCGTGGCAAGACAAGCAATGCTAAAAAAAAAAAAACAACCCTAACAATTATCAAACAGTAGTAATGCTTAATTAATAGCCTACTTGTTTTAAAACACCATTCTCTAGAATTTCATCAACTTTATATATATAAACCTAGGCTGATATTGAATAAACTGTCCCAGTCTTTTTTTAATTATACGAGAGTCTGTTAAATTTCTCTTCACCAGATCTTTGCAAAACAATTTCCTTTGATTCAGTCCATTTAATACAGTGATTACTATTATTCATGTGTATGTACAAATAATGCATTTGACGTATTACCAGTTCTTAAACTATATTTGTGTTGCTTTAATCGAACAGCCAGCGTCTTCCTACTTTGTCCTACATAAGTTTTATGATATTGTTTACTGGGAATCTTATAAATACATCCTGTTCCATTTCCCGGTGGATTTCTAATCAGCAAGTTTCTCTAACAGTTCCTAGTTTTTTGTATCCTATTTATAAGATTCCGAGTAAACAATGTCATAAAACTTATGGAGGACAAAGTGGGAAGACGCTGACTGTTCGGTTGAAACGACACAAATATATATAGAGTAAGAACTGGTAATTATGTCAAGTGCATTATTTGTATATAAACACATGAATAATAGTAATTAGGGTATTCATTGGATGGAATCAAAGGAAATTGTTTTGCTAAGATCTAGTGAAGAGAATTTTAAGAGAATCTTGTATAATTAAAAAAAGACCGTGACAGTTTATTCAATATCAGCCTAGGCTTATACATAAAGTTGATGAAATTCTAAAGAATGGTATTTTAAAACAAGTAGGCTATTAAGCAGTACCACCGTTCGACAATTGTTAGGGTTGTTTGGCTTCTTATGACTGTATTTGTTTCCTTGGCACTTGGGGTACCTGAACTGTTTCCTTGGCACTTGGGGTACCTGAACTGTTTCCTTGGCACTTGGGGTACCTGAACTGTTTCCTTGGCACTTGGGGTACCTGAACTGTTTCCTTGGCACTTGTGGTACCTGAACTGTTTCCTTGGCACTTGTGGTACCTGAACTGTTTCCTTGGCACTTGTGGTACCTGAACTGTTTCCTTGGCACTTGTACCTGAACCCTGATGAGATGTAGAAATAATGTGAAATATTTTCTGTTAAAACAGAATTCCATCAAATATGAGGAGCCCATAAAAATGCCAAAATGTGGACAGTAAAGGCTATTTACCTGAGGAGAGAGACAGTTTGGTCTCTGAAATGTAGCCGTTATTTTCCCACATCTTGGTGTTTTTATGGGCTCCTTTTATATATATATATATATATATATATATATATATATATATATATATATATATATATATATATATATATATATATATATATATATATATATATATATATATATATATATATATATATATATATATATATATATATATATATATATATATATACAGGGTGCGGCATAAGTAACGCCCTTTGTTTAAGTGGAACAAAATTAAAGCCTTTTTGAATATCCTTTATTTTTTCGAACATGAATGTATTGCCACAGGTTAATAGATTAATATAATATATTAACAAAATTAATATAATGCTTATTCGGTTTAATAATGTTCAATACAAATGATATTTCGGCTTTGCACCGTTGGGATGTTAAATTCAGCTGATAACAATCTTGCGGTTTCAGCACCATTTTTTATTGTTTTGGTAGTACAGTTGAATTGCTTTAACTCTCTGTTCCTTTGTTAATCTCATGGTTGTATAAAATATCTGAAAAAATGAAGATTTAGGAAATTAATTAAAGAAAATGAAAATATACGTTATAAGATATAAAATTAAAAAGGGCGTTACTTATGCCGCATTATTAAACCGGATAAGAATTATACTCGTATTTTGTTAATATATTATATTAACCTATTAACCCGTGGCAATACATTCATGTTCGAAAAAATAAACGATAATCAAAAAGGCTTTAATTTTGTTCCATTTAAACAAAGGGCGTTACTTATGCCGCACCCTCTGTATATATATATATATATATATATATATATATATATATATATATATATATATATATATATATATATATATATATATATATATATATCAGGGTGCGGCATAAGTATATTCTAATGATTTATGTACTTCCCATTCATATATTTACTTACTGTTAACATGAGTAAGCCTAAAGGATTTCAAATCTTTTCTTCTATATATATCTTCTTCTCTCCCGAGTCTTTTGAAACGGGTCCCAGCATGTTTGTCTCTTAATTAAAAGGTAATGAAGCGCTCGGTGTAAGCTCATTAAAATACTCTCTCTCTCTCTCTCTCTCTCTCTCTCTCTCTCTCTCTCTCTCTCTCTCTCTCTCTCTCTCTCTCTCTCTCTCTCCGGTATAACGAGTGTACTTAGCGTTCTCCCTTTTGCTGACGATCTTGATAATGATTTGATTTTAAATTCTCCATGAACGAATAATGATGATAATAGACAAAAACTACACGAGCTATGGGGGAGCCTGGACCCCTCCCCATCCCCCTTCCCTTCTCCATAGTCTTCAAGAATAACTCCTTCCCCCAAATCTTTTCTCCTTGAACGAATAATGAGGGCACAGCGACACAAGACTACAGGTAAAGCCTGATTCCTCCCCCCTTTCACCCCCTCCTCTCCCTTCCTTTTCCACTCCTCTTCCTTTCCCCCTCCTTCTCCCCCCTCCCCCTCCCCCTCCCCCCATTCCATAGTCCTTTTTTTTCCCCTTCACATTATCTCGCGTCAAGGTCCTTCACTTATTTTTTTTTTTCTAAACCTTTTAAGTGACTTCGTTAAGTTTAAAGAAAAGGAGCATATGTCAGTAATTATTATTATTATTATTATTATTATTATTATTATTATTATTATTATTATTATTATTATTATTATTATTATTATTGTTGAGGATGTGTCAGTAATTATTATAATTATATTTCGCTTTATTATTATTATTATTATTATTATTATTATTATTATTATTATTATTATTGAGGATGCGTCAGTAATTATTATTATTATATTTCGCCTGTAAAAATATTAGAACCTTTTATAATCTCCAGATTCATAAAACTCCAGATTCGTGACAGTAATTATTATTATTATTATTATTATTATTATTATTATTATTATTATTATTATTATTATTATTATTATTATTACTGAAGATGTCAAATATTTTAGCGTCTTAAAATCTCCCGACTCGTAAGAGTAGCAATTATTATTATTATTATTATTATTATTATTATTATTATTATTATTATTATTATTATTATTATTATTATTCAACCACTGACACTGCTATTGGTACTTTGTCAATGGCTGATCGTTGCAACAGTTAATATTTTTGTTATTTTCTTTGCGTTCTGATTTTATTCTTACTTGCAAATATCTACATGAAGCGCAAAGCATCGCAAAACATCTGCGTCCATTCATAATTTACGAATGGCTGAGTTCATTCATAAATTTGTAGTAGTTTCATGCCTCTCAGATCAGATATATATATATATATATATATATATATATATATATATATATATATATATATATATATATATATATATATATATATATATATATATATATATATATATATATAGCTTAATTAAATTAATTCTCGGAGTGTGAAAAAAAAGCTTAATCTTCAATTATCTGGTGGAAGGAGATTTAATGATATTTCCTTACTGTTTACTTTCTGTGCTGTTATGAATGGATGTTGTAATTACGTGATGCAATAGCGTTATAGTAATGGATTACCACTCCCGGTCGTGAAATTACAAATGTTATCCTTGCGTTACAGTTTAATGATATATATATGTATATATACATATATATATATATATATATATATATATATATATATATATATATATATATATATATATATATATATATATATATATATATATATATATATATATATATATATATATATATATCACTAACATTAAGCCGCAAATTTCATTTAATGTCCAGTTCACTGTACCTTGGGAAATCCAAGCCCTATCCCCAAGGTATAGTGAATTGGGCATTGATATGATTTTGTGGCTTAATATTTTTGTGTAATAAAAATGCTGTGGTGTACGTGACGAAAATTTATATATATATATATATATATATATATATATATATATATATATATATATATATATATATATATATATATATACACACACACACACACATCTATTTATCCCAATAAAATAATGTCTGTTTTTGGAGCTGACGGTAAAAATCCACAAGCGACATCACCAAAGCATGTTACCTCGCTTCTGATTGGCCGGCTTATCAGAATGCTAGCCGCTGATTGGGTGGAAGATAAATTCGACTATATCGGATGCCAATATTTGCCGTCAGCTCCAAAAAAAAACTAGGTATAATAATGTGCAACAAAGTTCAACTGAAGATTCAACCTTGTATTTTGATAATTGTTTTTATAGAAATTTTTATCTTTTTATCTGTTAATTTATCAATACACCATTTTCTTCT
>NC_089750.1:76217206-76264706 GCF_040412425.1 Macrobrachium rosenbergii
GATGCCATTTAAAGGTTTAGAGAATGCCATTTAGAGGTTTAGAGAATGTCATTTAGAGGTTTAGAGAATACCATTTAGAGGTTTAGAGAATGCCATTTAGAGCTTTAGAAAATGCCATTTAGAGTCTTAGGGAATGCCAATTAGAAGATGCTATTTACAAGATGCCATATAGAGCTTTAGAGAATGCCATTTAGAGGTTTAGAAAATGCCACTTTGAGAATGCCCTTTAGAGACTTTTCACTATGCCGATGATGCAATAATTGTGGATTCAATAAACTCTCCACATCTGAGAAGATGAAGAAGCTGCCCTTTCAGCCTCAGTAGTGACGTGGAGTGGGTTAGTGAATGGTGTACAGTACAGTCAGTGGGGAAAATGGGGCTGAACCCCAGTGAAACGAAAACACCATTGCTCAGTATTTCTCGTACTGATTTTCCTTCCTTCACTAGAATACTGTTCTCCGGTGTGGTTTTCTGCTTTTGCCAGAGGTCTGCCTCTTTCAGATAGAGTGGTTCGAGGTGGTAGGTTTCTGTTTCCTGGTATTTAGCAGTTATGACTTGGACCATCGACGGATGGTCTCTTGTCTGCCACTTTTTCAACAGAGATCTTTCACATTCACAAATGATCCCTGATCCTGTTTTCCTACCGAAAGTGACCAGCTTTGGCGAACAGTCGCGCCAGTATGCAGTAAATGTTTTGCCTCGCTGTTGAACTTCTCAATTCCAGAGGTCCTTTATTCCTCACACCGTTGGACTGTGGAACAACCTCCCTACTGAGGATGTTGTGAAATTAGAAACTCAGAAGTTCAAGCGAAGATGCAATGTTTTGCTACCCCAAAAAACAATTCTCCTTGGATTTTACTTACATTTTTATGCATTTATTTTATTGATTTGTTAGGTTATTATTATTTTTTTTATAACATCTCTTCTCTCTGTATTTCATGTCGCCTTCAGTTACTTCTTTCTAATGAACACCGTAATATTCTTGGGAAGCTTGAATTTCAAGTCAATGGCACTTATGGGGTTGTTCCATATGAATAGGGTTCATCTTCTGAATAATATTAATGATCTCTCTCTCTCTCTCTCTCTCTCTCTCTCTCTCTCTCTCTCTCTCTCTCTCTCTCTCTCTCTCTCTCCTCGTTTCGTTTTCTTCTGTTTTTCCACAATTATTTCTTCATCATCTTCATCATCGTCATCATCATCATCATCATCATCATCATTATTATTATTATTATTATTATTATTATTATTATTATTATTATTCATAAGATAAACCCCTATGCATATGGAACAATCTTGCATGGATAGGGGTCACCTTCTTAATATAATGCTAATAATAACAATAATGACAGAAAGGTTAAAATGTATCGAGATCACGCCGCTGTAACAGAGGAACTTACAACAAAAGAACAGCAGCAAAGTACACCTTAGTTTTACCAGACCACTGAGCTGATTAACAGCTCTCCTAGGGCTGGACAAACACCGCTGGTCTCTTGTCAGTCAGTTTTTCATAAGCTATATTTTAACAGAGATCTTTCGCATTCACAAATGACCCCTGATCCCCTTTTATTACCGAGAGCTACCAGATTTGCTGAAGAGCACCAATATGCAGTAAATTTGCCTCGCCGTCGGACTTCTCAGTTGCAGAGGTCCTGTATTCCTCACATGATGAGGTGCAATTAGAGCCTCAAAAGATTGCGAAGTAAATAAATAATTTTGACTCGTCATCTTGAATCTCGGTATGACAGAGTCTAAATTGCATCGATATCACGCCACTTAAACGGTGGGATTTGTAAGAAGAGGAGTGCAGCTAAGACCAGCCATATTGATCTCTTTTAGAAAGAAGAAGAAGAAGTAAAGTAAATAAACAAACAGCCTCGACGTCACCCTGGTTCTCTGGAGCGATTGCCACATCTGGAGCCCCTCATAAGGAATTCCGCCCGCCTTCCATCAAAGGCGACGTTCGGACTCATTTTCTCCTCTCCCGGAGAGTCATCTCACTCAGAATGCACATTTAGAGCGGGGGAATGACGACAGACTCTGGAAGGACCAGACTCTTGAAGGAAGGACGCCTCCGCAGGATCTGGCTGGGAAACTCTCCCCAGGATCTGACTGGTTAAATGACGACAGACTCTGGGAGGACCAGACTCTTGAATGAAGGACGCCTCCGCAGAATCTGACTGGGAAACTCTCCCCAGGTTCTGACTGGGAAACCCTCCCCAGGATCTGACTGGGAAACCCTCCCCAGGATCTGACTGGGAAACTCTCCCCAGGATCTGACTGGGAAATGACGACAGACTGGAAGGAAGGAAGACTCCCCAGGATCTGACAGGGAAACCCTCCCCAAGATCTGACTGGGAAACTCTCCCCAGGATCTGACTGGGAAATGTCGACAGAATCTGGAAGGGAGGACGTCTCTCCCCAGGATCGGACTGGGAAACTCTCCCCAGGATCTGACTGGGAAACCCTCCCCAGGATCTGACTGGGAAATGTCGACAGAATCTGGAAGGGAGGACGTCTCTCCCCAGGATCGGATCGGAAACTCTCCCCAGGATCTGACTGGGAAACCCTCCCCAGGATCTGACTGGGAAATGACAGAATCTGGAAGGGAGGACGTCTCTCCCCAGGATCGGACTGGGAAACTCTCCCCAGGATCTGACTGGGAAATGACGACAGACTCTGGAAGGAAGGAAGCCTCCCCAGGATCTGACTGGGAAACTCTCCCCAGGATCTGACTGGGAAATAACGACAGACTCTAGAAGGAAGTACGCCTCTCCCCAGGGTCTGTCGACGTCGCGTAACGTTTTAAAATCTTGTCCCCCAGTTCGTCCCCCAGGCTTTCTGATTCCGTAATCGCTTGCAAAGGCTTCACCTCTGCCACCCTGCAGTCGTCGTAATTACGCCGAGTCTAAGGGGCTTAAGCGTGCTAATTCGCCTTATGCCAATCAGCCATGCTATTGATCTGGCTCCCACTCTGATGATGATGATGATGGTGTTGCCACACAGATGGTTTTGTTTTTTTTGTATTCACCTTCCTCAAGCAAGACAAAAAATATAAGGGACCTCCTCAGTCGGTCCTAACCGGCTCCACTCAGAGATGGGTGACGAGGCGAGTTGTTGTTGCCCTCTTCTTCTTCTTCTTCTTCTTCTTCTTCTTCTTCTTCTTCTTCTTCTTCTTCTTCTTCTTCTTCTTGAGTTTTAAGAGCTTCTTCTTCTTCTTCTTCTTCTTCTTCTTCTTCTTCTTCTTCTTCTTCTTCTTCTTGAGTTTTAAGAGCTTTTTCTTCTTCTTCTTCCTCTTCTTATTCTTGAGTTTATCACACATTATCACCTGTGATAATGTGTGATAAATGAATCATGCACAAAAGTGATTATAATCATCATATATATACATGTGTATGGAGCTTCTTCTTCTTCTTCTTCTTCTTCTTCTTCTTCTTCTTCTTCTTCTTCTTCTTCTTCTTCTTCATCTTCTTCTTCTTCTTCTATTTGAGTTTTAAGAGCTTTTTTTTTTCTTCTTCTCCTTTTTTCTTCTTCTTTTTCTTCTTCTTCTTTTTCTTCTTCTTCTTCTCCTCACCTTCCTCCTCCTCCTCCTCCACCTTCCTCTTCTCCTTCTTCTTCTCCTTCTTCTCCTTCTTCTTCTTATTTTTGAGTTTTAAGAGCTTTTCTTCTTCTTCTTCTTCTTCTTCTTCTTCTTCTTCTTCTTCTTCTTCTTCTTCTTCTTGAGTTTTAAGAGGACGACGAAGAGAACTTAGACCCCATCAGAAGTAAGAAGTAATTGTCCCTTTTTTTTTCTGCTGAAGTTTTTTAAGATTGATTGCTTGAGAGTTGTCCGGGGGATGATTAGGTTAAAATTGGGTTCATTCTGAAGGATTTTTTTTTATTATGCGTTTTATGGAGTTTAGGTCATTCATTTTGAAGATGCGTTCTTTGCGTTATTGTTTTGGTGTCATATATTATATATATATATATATATATATATATATATATATATATATATATATATATATATATATCAAGTCAATCCTTTCAAGACTAACTGCTTGTCAAGTTTCAAGACTAACTGCTTGTAAGTGGTGCCACCTAGGCCCTGGTACCCAAGGCAGTGCCAAGGACCTGGAACACAGGTGCCCCGTGTCCGAAATCCGGGAAAGCACTCTTTGGAGAGTTGTGGACCCCTTGGTAGAGGACTCCACGTCCCTGAGTGTTGGTCGAATCCTTCCCCCCGAAATTGAACTACTGATTCATATATTATGTTATAGGATAAAATGAAGCATTTGAACGATCCTGCGTTGAGTGAAAATCACCAAAATCGTTTCGCTGTCCCAAATCCTGGACTCGTGTTGGGAGAAATCTGGCAGAGTGGAAAGTTAAATTTTTATGATTTTCAGTATGGTGGAGTATGATACAGAATTATTATTATTATTATTATTATTATTATTATTATTATTATTATTATTATTATTATTATTATTCAGGAGATAAGCCCCTATTCATATTGAACAAGCCCACGGGGACCAGTGACATGAAATTATTATTATTATTATTATTATTATTATTATTATTATTATTATTATTTATTATTATTATTATTATTATTATTATTATTATTCAGAAGATAAATCCCTATTCATATGGAACAAGAGTACCACAGGGGGGCCATTGACTTGAAATTCAAGCTTCCAAAGAATATTATGGTGTTTATTTGAAGGAACTTGCAGAAGATAACAGGAGATATAGAAAGAAGATATCAGTTATTAGCAAGGAAAAAATAAGTCAAACTAATAAATAAATAGGTAAAAATGTAAGTAAATTATTAAAAGTACAAGGAGAATTGTTTTAGGGTAGTAATGCATTGACTCTTCCCTGGAACTGTTCAGGTTCCAGTTGCACAATATCCTCAGTAGGGAGACTGTTCCACATTCCAACGGTGCGAGGAATAAAAGACCTCTGGAACTTTGGAGAAGTTCGGCAATGGATAACAGTTACTTAACTCAGATGTAGCAGTTCATGCTGAAATTAATTTCAGTATGAATTAATCGGTAACACCGCAGTTATTTCTAGTTTTAGTTTTCTGTAAAAGAAAACTATTGCGCTGGCTTTGTCTGTCCGTCCGCACTTTATTCTGTCCGCAGTTTTTCTGTCCGCCCTCAGATCTTAAAAACTAGTGAGGCTAGACGGCTGCAAATTGGTATATTGATCAGTCAGTCAGTCCCAAAAGGCTCATAAACCTTGCAAGTAACAAACAGTCAATCCCAAAAGGCTCACAGACCTTGCAGGTAACAAACAGTCAATCCCAAAAGGCTCACAAACCTTGCAAATAACAAACAGTCAGTCCCAAAAGGCTCACAAATCTTGCAAGTTACAAACAGTCAATCCCAAAAGCTTCACAAACCTTGCAATGAACAAATAGTCAATCCCAAAAGGCTCACAAACATTGCAGGTAAAAACAGTATATCCCAGACTCTCACAGGTTTGCAAATAAGAAACAGTCAGTCTCAGACTCACAAACTTGCAAATAACAAACAGTCAGTCCCAGAGGAAAGGAATAATAAGTGAAAGGTCGTCAGTGTTTGGACCCAAATGTCACCTGATGCAAAACAGATTATATATTGTAATTCCTGTTCTGAATTTTTAAGGTTCCTTTGAAGATTCTGTTTCATTTAAGACTCCGTTTCAGCTAGGATTCCTGTTTCATTTGGGATTGTTTTATTTCTACCTGACAAATATTCTCTTGCTCGTGTGTGCGTGTGTGTGTGTGTGTGAGAGAGAGAGAGAGAGAGAGAGAGAGAGAGAGAGAGAGAGAGAGAGAGAGAGAGAGAGAGAGAGAGAAGGAATGAGCTCTGACTTGCAACTGAAACTTACAAGATTTAATATAGTAATCTTTTGTATATTATTATTATTATTATTATTATTATTATTATTATTATTATTATTATTATTATTATTATTATTATTATTATTCAGAAGATGAACCCCTATTCAAATAGGACAAGCCCACCAGAGGGGCCATTACTGACTTGAAATTGAAGCTTCCAAACAATATACTGTTCATTTGAAAGAAGTTACAGAAGATAATAGAGAATTCAAAAGAGGAGATAAGTTATTTAAAAAGAAAAATAAATTAACAAACTGACAAATGAACAGATAAAAATGTAAGGAAATTATTGAAATACAAGGGAAAATTGTAATGTAAGTAAATTATTGAAATACAAGGGAAAATTGTTTTGGGGTAGTAATATATTGCATCTTCGTTTGAACTTTCAGGAAATATCTGATATGTATATAAGTAAATATTCATAAAATGTCCATACCTCTTCGTTCATATTTTCTTTTCACGTCAGATAATCAATAATTTTATGACAATAGACCAATTATGTGTTTTTGAGTCTTGATAATACGATTATTATCATTATTTATTAGTCAGGGATGGACCCTATTCATGTGGAACAAACCTACAGGGGCCATTGACTTGAAATTCAAGCTTCCTAAGACCAATAAAGCTTCTACTTACAATTCTTTGTCAATATGGTAAAGTATTCCTTACAATTCTTTGTGTATTTGATAAAGTCCCCTCACAATTCTTTGTCAATATGGTAAAGTATTTCTTACAATTCTTTGTCTGTTTGATAATGTATTCCTTACAATTCTTTGTCTGTTTGATAATGTATTCCTTATAGTTCTTTGTCTATTTGATAAAGTATTCCTTACAGTTTTTTGTCTATTTGATAAAGTATTCCTTACAGTTCTTTGTCTATTTGATAAAGCATTCATTACATTTCTTTGGCAATATGGTAAAGTATTCCTTACAGTTCTTTGTCTATTTGATACAGTACTCCTTACAATTCTTTGTCAATATGGTAAAGTACTCCTTACAATTCTTTGTCTACTTGATAAAGTATTCCTTACAATTCTTTGTCTGTTTGATAAAGTACTCCTTACAATTCTTTGTCAGTATGGTAAAGTATTCCTTACAATTCTTTGTCTACTTGATAAAGTATTCCTTACAATTCTTTGTCTATTTGATAAAGTACTCCTCACAATTCTTTGTCAATATGGTAAAGTATTCCTTACAATTCTTTGTCAATATGGTGACGTATTCCTTACAATTCTTTGTCTATTTGATAAAGTATTCCTTACTATTCTTTGTCAATATGGTGAAGTATTTCTTACAATTCTTTGTCTTTTTGATAAAGTATTCCTTACAATTCTTTGTCAATATGGTGAAGTATTCCTTACAATTCTTTGTCTATTTGATAAAGTATTCCTTACAATTCTTTGTCTATTTGATAAAGTATTCCTTACAATTATGTGTCTGTTTGATCAAGTATTCCTTACATTGCTTTGTCTATTTGATAAAGTATTCCTTACAATTCTTTGTCTGTTTGATGAAGTATTCCTTACAATTCTTTGTCTATTTGATAAAGTATTCCTTACAATTCGTTGTATATTTGATAACGTATTCCTTACAATTCTTTGTCAGTATGGCATAGTATCTCACATGGATTGTTGGTCAAAAAACAATGGAATATTATAAACAATATACAATATCATACTTTATTGTTGTAGAGATATAAATGTATATACAAAATATGTAGGAACACAGTCATATAATACGCATATACAGCAGAGAAACGACACAAACTGGACGAGGTCTGCCTGGAATTTCATGCCACAGTCAGACCCCATTCCAGCTCAGTCATGGAAGGCCACTTATCAAGTATTTCTACAGAGTTTTTTGCGTCGAAGAATTCCCTTATTTTAAAAGAAAAAATTCTTCGATCACAATAGAAAAAAATCAGTTTGATGAAAGACCACTGAGAGAGAGTTACTGGGTGACACCGTGTAACACCTCGTTTTGAGAAGACCTACTGTATATATATATATATATATATATATATATATATATATATATATATATATATATATATATATATATATATATATATATATATATATATATATATATATATATATATATATATATATATATATAGTATATGTATATATATATATATATATATATATATATATATATATATATATATATATATATATATATATATATATATATATATATATATATATATATATATATATATATATATATATACATATAGCTTTTCGTGAAAACTTCAGTTACTGAAGAACTATATATATTTGCAAGAAGGTTTGTTTTCCAAAAATACAAGTGTGTATTTTTTTTATTTCGTTTTTGGGAGAAATAAGAAGTATCCTACAAGAGTCTCTCTTCTTAATTAGGACCTAAAGTCCTCTTGAACCCAAAAATACAGGTGTGTATTTTTTTCGTTTTTGGTGAGAAAAGAAAAAGGAGTATCCTACAAGAGTGACTTTTCTTAAGAAGACCTAAAGTCCTCTTCTTGAACTATGAATCATCAGTTTCCAAGTCTGAAGAATGATCACTAAAACGGATGATCACTAAAAGAATGATCTTTTATGGAGAAAAAAAATAGGTATCCTATAAAGGAGTGTCTTTCTAAGAGGACCTACAGTCCTCTTCTTGAACTATGAATCATCAGCTTCCAAGTCTGAAGAATGATCACTAAAACGGATGATCGCTAAAAAGAATGATCACTAAAAGAATGATCACTGATATGAGCAAGGTTTCATCTTCAAGGTTTTTCTAAGGAGTGGTGGAGAGAGAAGGCCTATACGATTGACTAAACTTACATACGGATGCAAATCTTTTGGAAGATTCGGAGATTCTCAAAAAACATTTACAAAGCTTAAGAGTTAATTTCTACTCGTTTTTTATATGTATTCTCTCTCTCTCTCTCTCTCTCTCTCTCTCTCTCTCTCTCTCTCTCTCTCTCTCTCTCTCTCTCTAAATGTCAGTGAACCCACTTATGTATGATATGTCAGAGTGAGCCTAGTTCGTGAATGCTTCCCTTAGTTCAGGGCTAATTCCCTTATTTCTGACTAATTCCCTTAATTCGTGACCAATTCCCTAGTTCGTGATTCCCGCAATTCGTGACCAATTCCCCATATTTCCTGACTATTTCCCTTTGTTCGTGACAAATTCCCATAGTTCCTAATCCCATAATTCGTTACTAATTCCCTTGGATCGTCACTAATTCTCTTTGTTCGTGGCAAATTCCCATAGTTCGCGGTCATTTCCCTTAGATAAACGGCTAATTCCGTTAGTTCGTGACCAATTCCCTTAGTTGGTGGTTCCGGTAATTCGTGACTAATTCTCTTTGCTCGTGACTATTTCCCATAGTTCGTGACAAATACCTTAAGTTCGTGAGTCCCGTAATTCGTGACAAATTCCCATAGTTCTTGATAACCTTAATTCGTGATTCCCATAATTCATGAATCTCATAATTCATGACTAATTCCCTTTGTTCGTGGACAAATTCCCATAGTTTCTAATCCCATAATTCGCTACTAATTCCCTTGGATCATGGCTAATTATCTTCGTTCGTGACAAATTCCCATAGTTCGTGATGAATTCCCTTAGATAAACGACCAATTCCCTTAGTTTGTGACCGATTCTCCTTGTTCGTGACTGATTCTCTTTGTTCGTGACTGATTCTCTTAGTTCCTGAGTGATTCTCTTTGTTCGTGACTGATTTCCTCAGTTCTTGAGTACTTCTCTTTGTTTGTGACCTATCTCGTTGTTCGTGATGAATTCCCTTACATAAACGACTAATTCCCATAGTTCGTGATTGATTCTTTTTGTTCGTGACTGATTCTCATAGTTCGTGAGCGATTCTCTTTGTTCCTTAGTTCGTGATTAATTCTCTTTGTTCGTGACCTATTCTCGTTGTTCGTGGTAAATTACCATAGTTCGTGATGAATTCCCTTACATAAATGACTAATTCCCTTAGTTCGTGACTGATTCTCTTTGTTCGTGACTAATTTCCTCAGTGACTAATTCCCTGGGCTAATTTGTAAGGTAATTGTAAACTAGTAAAAATATTGTGTTACACATTTTCTGTGATAATTTTTTTTGAAATGTATTGCCCTTCAATTAGTGTAGTTTCCTATACATTTTCTCCAACAAAATTATCTTTTCTTATACATTTTCTCCAACAAAATTATCTTTTATACATTTTCTCCAACAAAATTATCTTATACATTTTCTCCAACAAAATTATCTTTTTATAAATTTTCTCCAACAAAATCATCTTTTCTTATACATTTTCTTCCACAAAATTATCTTTTCTTATAAATTTTCTCCAACAAAATTATCTTTTTGTATAAAATTTCTCCAACAAAATTATCTTATCTTATACATTTTCTCCAACAGAATTATCTTTTCTTATACATTTTCTCCAACAAAATTATCTTTTCTTATAAACTTTCTCCAACAAAATTCTTATACATTTTCTTCAACAAAACCATCTTTTCTTATACATTTTCTCTAAAAAAAATTATCTTTTATACATTTTCACCAACAAAATCATTTTTTCATATACATTTTCGCCAACAAAATTATCTTTTATTTATTTTCTCCAACAAAATTATCTTTTATTAATTTTCTCCAACAAAATGATCTTTTCTTACACAGTTTCTCCAACAAATTTTTTTTTTCTTATAAATTTTATCCAACAAAATTATCTTATAGATAATCTCCAACAAAATTATCTATTTATAAATTTTCTCCAACAAAATGATCTTTTCTTATAAATTTTCTTCAACAAAATTATCATTTATAAAGTTTATCCAACAAAATTATCTTTTCTTATCAAATTTCTCCAACAAAATGATCTTTTCGTATACATTTTCTCCAACAAAAGTATTTTCTCTTATACATTTCATACAAAAAATATTTTGTTATATATATAAAAAATTATTTTATACATTTCGTAAAAAAGTAGTTTGTTATGGACTTCCAAAAAACCGTATTTTGTTATGCATTCCCAAACAACAGTACTTTGTTATACATTTCCAAAAAACAATATTTTGCTATGCATTTGGTGAAAAAAAATTTTGTTATACATTTAAAAACAACATTTTGTTACACATTTTTCTTATAATATATTTCTAACAAAGATTAACTTATATATATATATATATATATATATATATATATATATATATATATATATATATATATATATATATATATATATATATATATCCTCCTGGGCCTTTGTAGGCTCATAGGGCAAGCGCTGATCTCTAATTTTTTTATATAATTATCTGCAAATGATGAATCATACATCTCTTCCTAATAATGTATCTATTGTTGTTTCCTCCAAACAATATATTTATTGTTTTTTCCGTCAAACAATACAATTGCTGTTGTTTCTTGAAAAAATTTACTGTTGTTTCCTTGAAATAATATATTTGCTGTTGTTACTTGGAAAAATATATTAGCCATTTTTCCTCAAAACAATATATTTTCTGTTGTTGCTTCCAAACAGTAATCAGTGTTGTTTTCTCTAAACAATATTTTCCTGTTGTTTCCTTTAAACAGTGTATTTACTTTTGTTTCTAAATAATGTATTTATTGTTGTTTTCTCCAAACAAATAATATATTTAATTTTGTTTCCTATAAACAGTATAATCAGTGTCATTTCCTCTAAATAAAATATTTAGTGTTGTTTCCACTAAACAGTATATTTCATGTTGTTTCCACCAATCAATATATTTATTGTGGTTCCTCAAAAATGCATATTTCTTGTTGTTTCCTCCAAACAGTGTATTTCTTGTTGTTTCCTCCAAACAATATATTTCTTGTAGTTTCTGCCAAACAATATATTTAGCTTTGTTAACTCCAAACTATATAATTAATGTCGTTTCTTCCAAAAAATACAATTAGTGTTCTTCCCTCCTAACAACATATGTAGTGTTGTTTCTTCCAAACAATATAATTAATGTTGTTTCCACCAAAAATTATATTTAGCTTTATTTCCCCCAAACAATACATTTAGCTGTCTTCCCCCAACAATATATTTATTGTGGTTTCTTCCAAGCACCATATACAAAGCTGTTTCATCTAGACAATGTATTTACTCTTAAAAAAAAAAACATATAAAACTAAACAAATTTTTTTGAAGTGATTTCTAAAAATCGTATAATTCATTCACAATGTTTTTTTTTTTTTTTTTTGTTTATCATTGAGCATCTATTTTCTTTTCTCCAGAAGAAATTGTGTTTAGAGTTCCTTCCAAAATCGCACAAAGTATACAATAAACTTTCCCGTTGTTTCTTTCAGTAGCAGAAACAAAGGTAACCGAGCCGGGCCCAAAATCCCTTCTCTTCCGACAAACTTATTTTTTCTTTCACGAAAATCTATTCAAACAGAACAAACGGTTTTGTCGTGAGCATCGTCATCGTCATCCATCGAAGGCTTTCGTTGTATTACCTCGCGAAAGACGCGCGCACGCAAGCGCGCGCGTGCGTGCTAGCGTGCACATGTACATATATATACACTATACACACACATGACATCAACAGGCACAAGTTCATTGAAGTTTTACTTAGCAATAAAAAAGCGACAACACCATTTCACCGCGATGACTGATCGGAGACCAGCTCCCTGTCATCGCGAAGGAAAGAAGAAGGCGAAGAAGGAGGAGAAGAAGAAAGAGGTCCTCTTCTTCCCCAGGGTCAAAGCGAAGGAAAGAAGAAGGAGAAGAAGAAGGAGGTCCTCTTCTTCCCCAGGGTCAAAGCGAAGGAAAGAAGAAGGAGAAGAAGAAGGAGGTCCTCTTCTTCCCCAGGGTCAAAGCGAAGGAAAGAAGAAGAAGAAGAAGGAGGAGAAGAAAGAGGTCCTCTTCTCCCCAGGGTCAACGCGTCCACTGCCTCGGGCGGACTGCCAGCGACGGGTCCGCCTCCGCCGAAAATCAGTAGGCGAGGCCGAGGTACCTCGACGAGCACTCGATAGGGAGCCCCGAGAGGCCGCGCCTGTAGACATGACGCGTCGGGGGGCGCAAGATACGCTGCTGGGGGGATTTCTCCCTCCTCTGCTCTCCCCCCCCTCTCTCCACCTCCTTGTCGCACGCGAGGGAGAAGAGCGACCACGCCCTCCTGAACTGCGACCGGCGGTTCCGCCCCTCGGCGGACACGGGCGGGGTCGTGGGCGTCGTGATGGCGGTGGCAGTAGGGGAGGTGGTCACGACGTCGACGGAGCTCGACTTCGACGACTGCAGGAGACTCCCGGAGGAGCTGAGGTGGCTGCGCCTCTCGCTAGAGGAGGAGGAGGAGGATTCCTTCTCGAGGCGCCTCTCCCTCGAGCGACTCTGCCTCGACTGTCGCTCGTAGCTGTGGCTGGGACTCAGGCTGTGTCTCTCGAAGCCTCCGCCGCCGCCGCCACCACAGCCTCCACAGCCTCCTCCTCCTCCTCCGCCGCTCTCCCTCTGCCAGTCAACAAGTCGTTCGACGGCGCTGCTGCCTGTTGCTCCTCCTCCTCCGAGTCGAATCGCGGACCCGGGTCTCGACTTGGGCGACGTGAGGCAGCCGACGCTCCGCGCCTGGCGCCCCCCGTGGTCTATCGCGGGGGAGGGACTGCACCAGCACTCGTCCGAGAACCTGAGGAGCTTCTGCCCGGGGGCCAAAGTGTTCGAGGAGTAGGAGGAGTGCGACGCCGAGTGGGTGTGCTGGAAGTGTCTGGTCCTCAGGCGGCCCTCCGCCGAGACTTCCCTCCGGGCGGAGGAGGAGGAGGAGGAGGAGGCGGAGGTCGTCGTCGTGGTGCAGGTCTCCCCGTGGGTGAAGTCGAAGCTCTGCATCCGCTGGAGCCTGCCCCTCTTCGTGTGGGTCGGGCTGTCGTGGTTCGGGTACGTGATGCTCCGGAACTTCATGGCTATTTTGTTCGTGGCCATTTTATCCTGCCTGCCGTTCGTTCGTCTGCTTTGCTTCCTCTTCTTTAAGTTTTGGCACGGAGAGGGACGAGGCGAGATAGCCCTTTTAGCCTCTCTATCTCTCTCTCTCTATCTCTCTTCCCTTCCCCTTCACACAGTTTAGTTTCTTCTTCTTTAAGTTTTCACACGGACGAGGGACGACGAGGCGAGATATCCCCTCTTTGCCTTTCTCTCTATCTCCCCTTTCACACAGAGAAAGGCAACGGTCGCCTTCGCTGGAATCACTTAGAGGCACACAGACAGAGAGACAGATAGAGTTCCCGATCGAGGCCGTCCTCCGTCACTCCAAAAAACCGAGACGGAAAACAAACGGAAAAAAAGAAGAAGCGAGCGGAGAGATGCGTGTTTGGTGTGTGGATATCTATCTGTCTGTCGTAATTCCTGTTTCGGGGGCGGGGAGCGGCTTAGCACACTACTGCTCTGTCCTACGCGTCGCTAACAAATGTGGGAAGGCGAACTCTTCCTCGCTTTATATCCCAGGATAGGAACGGGGAAGGGGGGAGGAGGTGGAAAGAGGAAGTGGAGGGAGGGGGGGAGGTATTCACCACGCCCCCTGCGCCGCCGTACTTGCCAGTGCGTAATAGTTCCCCATCGACATCGCCTACTTTAAGATTCCCACGCCTATTTATTCAGTGTAGATTCCCATCGCCTTCGGTTGTAAATAAGACGAAGTTCCGAGGAATCCTCTTCCTTTTCTTCTTCTTGGGAGGACGTAGAGGAAAGCACGGCGACTTATTATTATCATCATTCCTCGGAAGGGCGAACGAAAAACTTCAAACCTCCGGGGGGCGGCGACGTCGAACTGAAAACACTCACGAATTAAAGAGAACCTACCCGTGGGGTGTATATATAAAATATAAGACTCTCAATCATAACACCTCTCTCTCTCTCTCTCTCTCTCTCTCTCTCTCTCTCTCTCGCTTATCTTTACAAAGAAAAGCAAGCGTATGATTTCCTGGCACTCTTACTTATTTATTTACTTATTTATTTATCTATTTATGCAGGTATTTACACACCTGTCCAGAACAAAGCGCGCTGGGAAAATTGACGATTGGCTTTGTTTATCGAAACTGCAGCTACTGCCATTCCTGCATTGATTCCAAGTACCGGGAATGGTTGAATGATCCGCTGAATATATATATATATATATATATATATATATATATATATATATATATATATATATATATATATATAATTGGAACATTTGGTGCCAATGCTATATGGGTCCAGTAGTTCATTTCTGCCCGAGAAATTTATTTATCAATCATTTCATCTGGGGATTTTGTGTGTGTGTGTGTGTGTGTGTGTGTGTGTGTAACGCCAAGAACCTAACCACCCACACGTTTGGATAACTGGGAAATGAGTTTTCATGTGTCAAACAATCTTTACCAGTTCCTTGGCAAGTCGGCCTCTAAATACAACCTAATGGAATTATACAACTTAAACAGTATTTTCAAAAAGGTTTTTAGAAATCCATTCACATTAGAGCCTTTTACTTTCACTTTAGGTTTATTTTGGGCCACTTTCACTTTTATTGAATACAGAACAGAAGGCGTTTGACAACTTATTTCCCAGACAGCTTATTTCTCAAGCAGCTTATTTCCCAAACAACTCATTTCTCAAGAAACTTATTTCTCAAGCAGCTTATTTCCCAAACAACTTATTTCTCAAGCAACTTATTTCCCAGACAACTTATTTCTCAAGCAACTTATTTCCCAAACTTATTTCTCAAGCAGCTTATTTCCCAGGCAACTTATTTCCCATGTAACTGATTTCCCAAAACAACTTATTTCCCAGACAAATTATTTCCCAAACAACTTATTTCCAAGACAACTTATTTCCCAAACAACTTATTTTTGAAGCAACCTATTTCCCAAAACAACTTAGTTCCCAGACAATTTATTTCCCAAACAACTTATTTGTAAGACAATTTATTTCTCGGACAACTTATATCTCAGGAAACTTATTTCCCAGACAACTTATTTCTCAAGCAACTTAATTCCCAAACAACTTACTTCTCAAACAACTTATTTCCCAAACAACTTATTTCTCAGGCAACTTATTTCCCAAACAACTTATTTCTCAAGCAGTTATTTCCCTGAAAACTTATTTCCCAAACAACTTATTTCTCAAGCAATGTATTTCCAAAACAAGTTATTTCCCAAACAACTTGTTTCCCAGAGAACTTATTTCCCAAACAACTTATTTCCCAGATAACTTATTTCTCAAGCAACTTATTTCCCAAACAACTTATTTCCCAGACAACTTATTTCCCAAACAGCTTGTTTCCCAGACAACTTATTTCTCAAGCAACTTACTTCCCAAACAGCCTATTTCCCAGACAAATTATTTCTCAAGCAACTTATTTCCCAAACAACTTACTTCTCAAAAAACTTATTTCCCAAACAACTTATTTCTCAAGCAACTTATTTCCCAAAAAACTTACTTCTCTCCAGTTCTCACAAGAACGCGACTAGGTCAGAGATACAGTTGGTATTCTTCTCATGATTTTGAGTTTAGATGTGGCCTGTTGTAGCATTTGTAGTTGGACACAGTCCATAGGAGCAAATGTTTACGGGTGCAGACTGCAAGAGCACCTGCAGTCAGATTCAGTCCATCATGACAGGTGTAGTTTGCTCCAGCACTTCAGAGCACATGTGGTTGGTTTAAAATTCATTTGATACCTGCAAATTATGACAGGTGTAGCCTGATCTAGCCCTTCAGACACCTGTAGCTGGACACAGTTCATTAGATCACCTATTGTGGCATCTACAATTGGACACCTGTTTTTAATGCAGTCTGTTAGAGCACCTGTTATTAGATATAGTCTATTGTGATAGCTGTAGCTTGATCTAAACCCTTAGAGCACCTGTAGGTGGAGGCAGTTCATTAGATCACCTGTTGTAGCATCTGTAGTTGGACACCTGTTTTTAATGCAGTCTATTAGAGCACCTGTTATTAGATATGGTCCATTATGTATTGTGATAGCCATAGTTTGATCTAGCCCCTCAGAGCACCTGTAGCTGGATACAGTTCATTTGATCACCTGTTGTAGCATCTGTAGTTGGACACCTGTTTTTAATGCAGTCTGTTAGAGCACCTGTTATTAGATATAGCCTATTGTGATAGCTGTAGTTTGATCTAGCCCTCAGAGCACCTGTAGCTGGATACAGTTCATTTGATCACCTGTTGTAGCATCTGTAGTTGGACACCTGTTTTTAATGCAGTCTGTTAGAGCACCTGTTATTAGATATAGCCTATTGTGATAGCTGTAGTTTGATCTAGCCCCTCAGAGCACCTGTAGCTGGATACAGTTCATTTGATCACCTGTTGTAGCATCTGTAGTTGGACACCTGTTTTTAATGCAGTCTGTTAGAGCACCTGTTATTAGATATAGCCTATTGTGATAGCTGTAGTTTGATCTAGCCCCTCAGAGCACCTGTAGCTGGATACAGTTCATTTGATCACCTGTTGTAGCATCTGTAGTTGGACACCTGTTTTTAATGCAGTCTGTTAGAGCACCTGTTATTAGATATAGTCTATTGTGATAGCTGTAGCTTGATCTAAACCCTTAGAGCACCTGTAGGTGGAGGCAGTTCATTAGATCACCTGTTGTAGCATCTGTAGTTGGACACCTGTTTTTAATGCAGTCTATTAGAGCACCTGTTATTAGATATGGTCCATTATGTATTGTGATAGCCATAGTTTGATCTGGCCCCTCAGAGCACCTGTAGCTGGATACAGTTCATTTGATCACCTGTTGTAGCATCTGTAGTTGGACACCTGTTTTTAATGCAGTCTGTTAGAGCACCTGTTATTAGATATAGCCTATTGTGATAGCTGTAGTTTGATCTAGCCCTCAGAGCACCTGTAGCTGGATACAGTTCATTTGATCACCTGTTGTAGCATCTGTAGTTGGACACCTGTTTTTAATGCAGTCTGTTAGAGCACCTGTTATTAGATATAGCCTATTGTGATAGCTGTAGTTTGATCTAGCCCCTCAGAGCACCTGTAGCTGGATACAGTTCATTTGATCACCTGTTGTAGCATCTGTAGTTGGACACCTGTTTTTAATGCAGTCTGTTAGAGCACCTGTTATTAGATATAGCCTATTGTGATAGCTGTAGTTTGATCTAGCCCCTCAGAGCACCTGTAGCTGGATACAGTTCATTTGATCACCTGTAGTTTGACAAAAGTCCATTAGGTGAATACAGTCCATGAGAACACCTGTAGTTGAATGCACCCCATCAGATCACCTAGCCAGTGCATTCAACCACATTATGGATGTAAAATAGATCACTTATTATTTTAGCATCATGTGCAATAGCACTGACTTATTTCAGACAAGTAAAACCTCCATATGAAGCGAAAGGTCTAAAGGAACATATAATTTGTCTATTTTTAGTTTTCTGTAAAAGAAAACTATTGTGCCGGCTTCGTCTGTCCTTCGGCACTTTCTTCTGTCCGCCCTCAGATCTTAAAAACTACTGAGGCTAGAGGGCTGCAAAGTGGTATGTTGATCATCCACCTTCCAATCATCAAACATACCAAATTGCAGCCCTCTAGCCTCAGTAGTTTTTAATTTTATTTAAGGTTCAAGTTAGCCATAATCGTGCTTCTGGCAACGATATAGGAAAGGCCACCACCGGGCATTGGTTAAAGTTTCACGGGCCGCGGCTCATACAGCATTACACTGAGACCACCTTAAGATAGATCTGTTTTCGGTGGCCTCGATTATACGCTGTAGCGGCTGTACAGAGAACTCGATTGCGCCTAAGAAACTTCGGTGCGTTTTATACTTGTTTATACCA
This sequence comes from Macrobrachium rosenbergii, assembly GCF_040412425.1. NCBI lineage: Eukaryota > Metazoa > Arthropoda > Malacostraca > Decapoda > Palaemonidae > Macrobrachium > Macrobrachium rosenbergii. The sequence continues at coordinate 76,235,844 of NC_089750.1, forward strand.
GTCAATCATGGCCAGACTTTTCATCACCTTGGTCGAAACTATTATTCATCACAAGAGAAGTTTGTAGTTTTTATAATGGTCTCTACTTTTTCATGCCTCGTCTGTAGTTTCCAAAAAAGCGTAAGATTTTTAGCTGTAGTTTTATCTTTATCCACTATCCCGTTAGGTTTCACACAAACACACACACACACATAATGTGTATATGTTTATTATGTTTATGTATATATATTTATATATGCATATATATATATATATATATATATATATACATACATATAGATGTGTGTGTGCGCGCGCGCACGCGTGCGGGTGTTCTGAGGGGGGGAAAGATTGTAAGACCAGGTTTTGGTCAAGAGTAGATGGTAGATCAAGCGGACGAATGGAAATTGTTCAAGAGAAGTAGCTGGAGGCATATCTGATAATTATCTGGTTGAGGCAAAAATTGAAAATAGAAGGAAGTTTTAATGGGAAAGGAATGACACAATATATGGCCATAACTGCAATTAAGACGAGTTAGAGCAGCAAAAAAGCGATAATAGATAAAACAAAAATAGACTAGGGTTATACTGCCCTAAAATGGAAAACTGCAGTATCTGCAAAATTTTCGAAATTGAGATATGCCACCTACTGGGCTCGTGAAACACTAATACACAAGTTACTGCAGTTTCAGAATGATTCTTCAATGCTTTCCACGAGTATTTAGGGGGTCCCATTTGCAGTATCTGCAAAATCAGTAGTAAGGCAAGGGAAAACTAAGTATCTACCATTTTCAGAATGATTCTTCAATGCTTTCCACGAGTATTTAGGGGGTCCCATTTGCAGTATCTGCAAAATCAGTAGTAAGGCAAGGGAAAACTAAGTATCTACCATTTTCAGAATGATTCTTCAATGCTTTCCACGAGTATTTAGGGGGTCCCATTTGCAGCATCTGCAAAATCAGTAGTAAGGCAAGGGCAAACTGCAGTATCGACCATTTCCAGAATTATTCTTCAATGCTTTCCACGAGTATGTAGGGGGGTCCCATTTGCAGTATCTGCAAAATCAGTAGTAAGGCAAGGGAAAACTGCATTAACGACCATTTTCAGAATGATTCTTCAATGCTCTCCACGAGTATTTAGCGGGTCCCATTTGCAGTATCTGCAAAATCAGTAGTGAGGCAAGGGATTATCTACCATTTTTCTCAGTTTTGTATTTTCGCAGACACTGCAGTCTTCCATTTTATGCCAGTATATCACTGAAGTGAAACGGGAGTTCATAGTTGATATGAGTGTGCGAAATTCCAAAATGGGGTCAGAGGGTCAGCATGAGGTGCTTGCTGATGTCAGCAATTTGGACGAAGCAAAAAATAGTGAGTGTTGTGCAGATCGCATTGGGAATTTGCTGAGTGAAATGAAAATGGATTTTTTATATATTTATTTTTAGACAGAAGAGTAGATTGTGAAATACAAGTAGGCGTAAATATGGACTAGATATATTTGGTGAAGAATTAACATGTAAATACTTCTCCTTGACGTAGCTGTATACATATACATATACAATAAATATATATATATACATATACATATATATATATATATATATACATATACAATATATATATACTGTATATATATATATATATATATATATATATATATATATATATATATATATATATATATATATATATATATATATATATATATATATATATATATATATATACATATATAAATATAAATACATATATACATATATATGCATATATGTGTATATATACATATACATATACATAGTCACCTACTGACAGAAAACCCACACAGCAAATTTTTCCCTTGATGTTAATGTAACAAGTATTATTTTAACAAACTGAGTCTTCACCCACACTGGAGGCCTAGCGACCTAGTTTTTTTTTTTTTTTTTTAATTGAGAGCCGAACCCAAAAAGCTTTTAAGAGATATTTTGTTTTATGTGGGGAAAAAATATATACATATAGTTTTCTGCTTTTGCGAGATATTAATATGTTCGGTTATTTTATTTCATGTGCATGTTCCAGTGTTCTCTCCTTCAGTGCAACGTGACTAAAAAAGGCTGTATGTATGTTTGTATGTATGTATGTAAATACAAATACACATACGTAATACATGGATATATATATATATATATATATATATATATATATATATATATATGTATTATATACATATATATATATATATATATATATATATATATATATATATATATATATATATTATATACATATATATATATATATATATATATATATATATATATATACATATATATATATATTTGTATAGATATTATATATATATATATATATATATATATATATATATATATATATATATATATATATATATATATATATATATATATATATATATATATATATATATATATATATATATATATATATATATATATATATATATATATACACATACATATATATATATTATAATATATATATATACAGTATATATATGTATATAAATTATATACATACACACATATAGATATATAAATATATATACATACATATATACATACATACATACATACCTATACCATTGCCAAAACCAAATATAACGCTGTTTCACAAAAAAAATGAGGAAGACTTTACAAAACAAAGTGTCATTTTGTACTGACATATTTATTCCATCAACAATTTGCATATACATTTTTATATATATATATATAAAAGGAGACGACAGGTCAGTTACAAGAACGGAGATGTTCAGCTCTCGAAGAAGTCTGAGCGAAGCGGTTACAAAAATATGACGGTTACAATTTCAGAAAATACAGAAATGACATCTGCCATAAATATTCCAGTTTTTAAAATTTTTTTTTATTTTTAATTTTTACAAACATTCATTAGGAAACATCCCACAAAATATACATTTATTTCAATATATATGTATCATACACAAACAGCCTGTGGGAAACGGTATGACAGAGGTATGTATATATTGTATATATGTATAGTTGTATCCATTACACGGATTCATAGTGTTGTATACTTTATTATATTCCCCTTTGGAACAGTTATACATGTATGGCATTGCACAAAAGCATGGGGGAGGGGGAGTTTAGGGTTGGGGGGGTTGGTTAGTTTAAAGCAACACTGAAAACATGGAATGGTATTAAATGATATGAATAAAAGGCATCAGAGAATATTGCAAGGCATTTGATTATGTATATATGTATGTATGTATATATATGTATATATATATATATATATATATATATATATATATATATATATATATATATATATATATATATATATATATATATATATATATACATATTTTGTTACATTGTCACTCTGGAATATTGGTAATCATTTAATATACAAAAACAAAAGTTTTGAAAGTAGGTACCTTCTCTTAAAAGGACATTATTAATTTTGAATTATATTTTCACTATTACAAGATTTCTCTGTGGCAATTTGCAAACTGATGAACAATGTTCTTTCAACGAACAAACGTTATGACGTGGGTAATGTTCTTGGTAACAAGCCGGAATACGGAAATGATTTATATTGAAATTTTCCTGGCAATGAATCACAGAGGCGAGAAGAAAAGATTCTTATTTACAGGAAATCAAAAAAACACAACAAAGAAAAATAAGAGATTGCGTCTCAGAATGACGCAATGAAATGCGTACGAAGACATTGTGCCAACACACACACACACACAGGCTTTCACCAAGGCCATCATTAAAAGTCCATTTCTCGAATGGGAACACGGAAGCACCACTGACGACACTGTCTTACAACACACACACACACACAGGGAGCATGCGCAGTCGATCGATGGAGGAGCATAGTACGTCTCCTTCACTGTTTATGGGGATTTCGCGACATTTTTAGGGGGTTGGGGAGGTGGGGGGCGAGTCATTCCGGTGGATATTGGACCACCGCAGCTGTTTTGCGACTCTATCAATCCTCCATCCTTCAAATCCTTCAGATAGCATCCTCAGACGAAGCAGATTCGAATACCTAGACCGATAACGACCATTTCCAAGCAGATTTCACACGAGATTAATTTGGGGGTGGGGGTTTATTTTGGTAGATGTTGGACCACCTCAGCTGTTTTGCAGCTCGATCAATCCTCCATCCTTCAAATCCTTCCAGCTTCATCCTCAGAGGAAGCAGATTCGAATACCTAGACCGACAACGACCATCTGGAAGCCATCTTTCTAAACCCCGACTGACGCTTTACAGCGGGGACGCGTCCCTCACCCGTCTCGAGCCTCAGTACGCTAGACCCATGTACTTCGCCGGGCACTTCACGGGCACCCCGGACATGCCCTTCTGGTAGAAGTGCCTGGTGGGGGGCCTCAGGATCTTCGTCGACCGCCGGAAGTCCTCGTCGTCGTCGTCGTCGTCGGAGTCGTTGTCTCTGCCGGCGCAGAGCGACAAAAGTGACATCCCTTTCCGGATGTTGGCCCCTCGGTTCGTCGCGTGCGGCGCCGCCGCCGCTGCCGTCGCCGCCGCGTCCTCCATCTCCTGCCGGCACAGGATGTCGAAGGCCTTGCCGCTGTCCCTCGAGGAGGACCTCCTCGAGTACCGCATCCGGGAGTAGGTCGCGCCTCCGAAGTCGTGCGAGCAGCAGTCCTCGAAGTCCAAGCTCCTCTCGGAGGACCGGCTGTAGCGCCTCCTGTAGGCGTTGAAGGAGGCGTTCTGGTTGGGGCACAGCTCGAGGACGTTCGGGCGCGGCCGCATCGGTCCGGCCAGGTTCCCGACGCTCTTGGCCTTGGCCTCGACCGACGAGGACGCCTGGTTGGTCACCGGCGGAATGGCGCAGGTCACCGAATGGGAGTGGTGGAAGGGGTTCTTCCCGTAGAAGGCTCTCGAATCGACGACGGCCTTCTCCCGCTGGAGGAGGGGGGCGGCGGCCGGCCCCCCTGGTTTCCCATGTAGGCTGAGGAGGCGGAGGTGGTCGCCGTCGGAGCTCTTGCTGCGACTGAAGGCTAAGGTTGTGGGTCTAGGGCGGCCGCCTGCTGCGTCGTGGATGGGGCAGCTCATGGTCTTCAGGTAGGTCGTTGTTTCTCCTGCTGCTGCTGCTGCTGAGTTCGTGGGAGGTCCTAGGCTTAGGCAGTTGCGTGAGTCCATTGGAGGAGGAAGAGGAGGAGGAGAAACGGGCAACTGGACATTCCACTCGACGGACAAATCGGTTCGTTGGTTTGTCTGCGGCCGACGTGTCAGAAAGACTGGGAAGGAATGAACACACCCCGCAGTTAGCAGTGTTCGGCGCATCTCTCTCTCTCTCTCTCTCTCTCTCTCTCTCTCTCTCTCTCTCATTTCTCTCATATCTCCTGAAATGTCAAAGTGCATTGTGATCCCCTTCGCGCTGCCAAAGGTAAGACGACGCATTGACGCACGCACAGACAGCCGCTTCGTCATCTGTTTCCCGGCGTCTTGGGGGTCGAAAGGTGCGATCCATCGTCGGTGTTTCGGCTCGCCGCTGAACCTTTGTTCATCGCGAGAACAGTAAAACAAGCTCAACAAAGAACAGGACAAAGAACAGAACAGACAGCGTCCAGGGTTTTACAGAGGGAAGGGTCACCTGTTGCTGTCAGTCTGTCGTTCCTGTTCTACTGTACTGCGTCTTGACACCTGTGCTGAGTATGAGACTATAGAGCAGGGTAACGGTGGGGAAAAAAATCGGCCTTTTTCCCGCTGGAGGCGAGGGCTTGCCCTGATGGCTGTCCCCTAGATCTCCTTAAGAAGAAGAAGAAGAAGAAGAAGAAGAAGAAGAAGAAGAAGAAGAAGAAGGTCAAGATGCGAAATAAGATGAATTTTCCTGAGATTTCCCAAATCTCGCTGGACACTCGAGCTATGACACAAAGGAGAGAAGAGACTTCTACACCTGTTGACATTATTATTATTATTATTATTATTATTATTATTATTATTATTATTATTATTATTATTATTATTATTATACTGATTTTATACAAGACCTTTTCAGTTCTTCTTACTATTCTCTTTCCTTAAAGGCTGACATCTGCTAAGCGCTGGCCGGTGTACTTAATCCGGATAAAGGTGAAAAGTCATAACTCTGACTATGGTCACTTTTATTCTGGCGTCCGCAGCAGAAGTTAAACATGGCGTGATATAGTATTATTATTATTATTATTATTATTATTATTATTATTATTATTATTATTATTATTATTATTATTATTATTATTCAGGAGGTAAAACCCCCCTGTTCATATGGAACAAGCCCACCAAAGGGACCACTGACTTGAAATTCAAGCTTCCAAAAAATATTATGGTGTTCATATGGAAAAAATAACAGACGGTAATAGGAAATACAGAAAGAAGAGATCAGTCATTGGATAATAATAATAATAATAATAATAATAATAATAATAATAATAATAATAATAATAATAATAATAATAATAATAATAATAATAATGATAATAATAAGCATCTAATGACAAATGGAAAAATAATCATTGTGGAAATTTCAATTCCTTCAAAGCATTAGTTTTACAAATGGAAAATATTAAATTGCCCTTCTTAGTTTTATGAAGATTTTTGCGACACAGCGCACCAGACGGCAGAATATGGAACTGTCTCGCGCCTTCTTTAATGTCGCAACATGAAGAAGTATTACCTAGTGGATAATTGCTGTTAAGATCAACAGAAGACCAGTAAAGAAATCCCTTCTTAATGTTTATCGTATCATAAAAAAACTGGCTGAATCTCTTTGTTGCATAATTTTATTATTTTTATTAATTTTCTGTCCGTCCGCACCTTTTCTGTCCGCCCTCAGATCTTAAAAACTGCTGAGGCTAGAGGGCTGCAAATTGGTATGTTGGTCATCCACCCTCCAGTCATCGAACATACCAAATTGCAGCCCTATAGTCTCAGTAGTTTTGATTTTATTTAAGGTTAAAGTTAGCCATAATCGTGCTTCTGGTAACGATGAAGGACAGGCCATCACGAGGTCGTGGTTAAAGTTTCATGGGCCGTGGCTCATAAAGCATTATACCGAGACCACCGAAAGATAGATCTATTTTCGGTGGCCTTGATTATACTCTGTAGAGGCTGTACAGAAAGCTCGATTGCGCCGAAGAAACTTCGGCGTATTTTTTACTTGTTTATTTTTTTTCCAATTCTTCTTAATCTCTCCTCCTTTGGTTTAAAAATTCATATTTTTTTCATTCCATTATTCTTCGTTTTTTTGTTGTTGTTTCATTCGTTATAAGATTTTTTTATGCTTTTTTAAAGGCTCAATTTTCAGGTGTTATAAATTATTATTAATATTGCCTATTATTATTATTATTATTATTATTATTATTATTATTATTATTATTATTATTAAGTGCCTTTTAGAAACGAATAATATTGCCTATTATTATTATGATTATTATTATTATTTGATTAAACAGGTTATTAAAAGGATTATTATGAATTTATTATTATTATTTTCTATCCTCCTTATTTTCTGATTGAATTTGTATAAACTTCCAATATTCCGCACTGTCCTTTTCAACATGAATATCGGCCAGAATAAACATCCTGACTCTGAAGGTGACAAAGGATAGAAAAGACGCTATATAAGAACTTAATACAGCCATCCTTTTAATAAGACCTATTATTAAGAGGTTCACTTATTATTTTATTATAAACTGGACCTGGATCGTTGAAAGAGGTTTTTTCTCGGCCAGAAACATTCAAAAACCAACTGGTGCGAAAGGTTGGTCCGTCTCGCAATCTGCTGCGATTGAAAGTTGATGAGAGACATTGAAGGAAAGGACGTCCTTAGCGAGAGCAATGCTTTCTAGTTGATATTGGCTAGCGAGTGGGCTAAGGCGCAGTGTGCTGATTTGTTATTTGAAATGAAAAGTACTGTTAAGATCATTTTATTTTCCTGTGGATGTACCACTTTTTTAATTTTAATCATTTTTTATTTTCTCTGTACTCTCTTCTCTCTCTCTCTCTCTCTCTCTCTCTCTCTCTCTCTCTCTCTCTCTCATTACTGATAACTAAAAAGGTGTTAAAATAATTTTGTTTTCCTATGGATGTACTACTTTTTATTTATTCTTTTATTCCTTTATTTTCTCTCTCTCTCATTACTGATAACTAGAAGAGGTGTTAAAATTATTTTATTTTCCTATGAAATGTACTACTTTTTTAATTTTGTTTTGTCTCTCTCTCTCTCTCTCTCTCTCTCTCTCTCTCATTGATAACTAGAAAAGGTGTTAAAATAATTTTATTTTCCTCTACTTTTTAATTCTCTCTCTCTCTCTCTCTCTCTCTCTCTCTCTCTCTCTCTCTCTCTCTCTCTCTCATTATTGATGTCTAGGAAAAGTGTTGAAATTATATTCCTTTCCTAAATATCTGAGTGACAGGACCCCCGTCATTAGAAATTTGGCAAAAATCTTCGTCTACCAATTTAGACCCTCCCAAAAAAAATGCAGAAAGAAAAACTCCTTTTTACCAATCCCGATGAAAAACGTTAACCTGTGACCTTTGACCTTTTTGTCGAATTAGAGCCATCACCTTACCTGACCTATTTTTGGCACCGTGGGAACCGGTAGTGATTTTGGGCAACGAGGAACCACTCCGGAGTTTCTCAGAGTTGTCAATCTTTTTTCCATCACCTTACCTGACCTGTTTTCGGAACCGGAAGCAATTTTGAGAACAAGGAACCCCAAAGTTTTTAGATTTTTAATTCTGTTTCCTACCTGACCTATTTTGGGAACCCTGGGAACCGGAAGCGATTTTGGGAACACGGAACCCCAAAGTTTTCTTCGGAACCATGGAAACCAGAAGCGATTTTGGGAATAAGGAACCACTCCGGAGTGTTTCAGAGTTGTAATTGCACTTCCTACTTGGCCTGTTCTTGGAACCGTGGGAACCGGAAGCGATTTTGGGAACAAGGAACCCCAAAGTTGTCAGTTTTAAGTCTGTTTCCTACCTGACATATTTTCGAAACCGTGGGAACCAGAAGCGCGGAAACGATTTTGGGAACAAGGAACCCCAAACCTTTCAGACTTTTAATTGTGTTTCCTACTTGATCTATTTTCGGAACCGTGGGAACCGGAAGCAATTTTGGAAATAAGGAACCATCCGGAGTGTCTCGGAGTTCTAATTCGCCACCCACACCTTCCAAAACCGAGTTACATCACTAATTCCATTCCCGGCTCCTCCCAATTACCTACGAATGGCGTCGAAACTCGATTGAGGCTCTCGATCGATAGATCGACGCTCAATTATTGCCAAAGTCCTTCCGCTAATGCAGTGACGTAGGCGATGACGTCACTCTCCGGAGCTTGTTAGTCGTACAGGGGCGCTATTTGTAGTCGTTGCTTTTGAATGCATTTTCTATTTATTTATTTCTTATTTTGTATTGCTTGAGAGATGGAGGCGTTCTGTACTAGTTTCTTTTATTTTTTTATTTTTTCAGTTTTTTTTTCTAATACTTGAGAGATGGAGATGTTTTTATGTGCCTTTTCATTTTTATTTTTCGGTTTTTAGTTTTCTGTAAAAGAAAAATATTGTGCCGGCTTTGTCTGTCCGTCCGCACTTCATTCTGTCCGCATTTTCTTCTGTCCGCACTTCTTCTGTCTGCACTTTTTTCAGTCCGCACCTTTTCTGTCTGCAATTTTCAGTCCGCACTTTTTTCTGTCCGTACTTTTTTCTGTCCGCACTTTTTCTTTCCGCACTTTTTTCTGTCCGCACTTTTTCTGTTCGCAATTTTTTCTGTCCGCACTTTTTCTGTTCGCAATTTTTTCTGTCCGCACTTTTTATGTCCGCACTTTTTCTGTCCGCACTTTTTCTGTCCGCACTTTTTCTTTCCGCACTTTTTTCAGTCCGCACTTTTTCCTGTCCGCACTTTTTCTGTCCGCCCTCAGATCTTAAAAACTACTTAGGCTAGAGGGCTGCAAATTGATATGTTGATCATCCACCCTACAGTCATCAAACATGTCATATTGCAGCCCTCTAGCCTCAGTAGTTTCTATATTATTTAAGGTTAAAGTTAGCCATAATCATGCGTCTGGCAACGATATAGGACAGGCCACCACCAGGCCGTGGTGAAAGTTTCATGATCCGCGGCTCATACAAGCATTATACCGAGACCACCGAAAGATAGATCTATTTTCGGTGGCCTCGATTATACGCTGTAGCGGCTGTACAGAAAAGTCGATTGCGCCGAAGGAACTTCGCCGCATTTTTTACTGGTTTTGTTCAGTCTCTCCTGATACATACGAGATAGGAGTGTTCTGTACGCACAATTTTTTAGTCTTTTTCTAATGCTCGAGAGATGGAAGCGTTCTGTACGCTTTTTGAAAGCCCTGAATTTATACTCGTCTTATCCAAAACTCAAGAAGGAGAGAATTTATCGCTCACTTGCCAGCAAAGTGACAACTCAAAAAATGTTTTTTTTTTGAGTCATTGATACCAGCAGATAGGCCGTTCTTTGTTCCAAGTCTTTTTCTAATGCTCGAGAGATGGAAGCGTTCTGTACGCTTTTTGAAAGCCCTGAATTTATGCTCGTCTTATCCAAAACTCAAAAAGAGAATATATCGCTCACTTCCCAGAAGAGTGACAAATTAGCACTTTTTCCGTTTGAATTCATTTTGTTAAATGAATATGAGACACTTTCACACAAACAACGATTGAATCAGTCTACCGTAGTCTGCAACTAGATTGCACTCCGTTTTCTTTCAGCCTTTATTTGTTGTAAAGAAAATGGTTATTGAAAGCAGGTCACTGCATCAACTTTACAGCTTTATAAAGTTGATAATTCCTTGTGGTCACTGGTGCTTATTCATTATGCCTTTTTTTAATGGTGCAAAGTTTGTGTGTGTGTGTCAGAAGAATTTAGATGAACCAGTGGTTCTCAACCAGAAGGGAATTCCCCCCTAGGGGGGCATTCCCTTCTGGTTGGGGGAATTCCCTGCTGGTTGAGAACCACTGGTTCATCTAAATCCTTCTGACACACACATACACACACACACACACACACACACACTGGGGCGGGGTGGGGGGATTGTGACCAAGGAATTTTAGCATTATCTGCATATTATTTGGAATGCACCTTTTTAAGGCAGACAATTTTAGAAAGGGGGAGGGGGAATGACATTCTGACATATGGTGAAAGGGTGCATGGGCCAAAAAATGGCTGAGACCCACTGAAACAGAGCCTATCATAAATATTTGCTCAGGATCAGTTTGGAATTCCTTGGGACACAATTTAGAAGCATACGTTTTACCTAAAATAAAATAAACACAGGTAGAAATTCTTATCATTCAACTTGTGGATAGAGTTCTTATATATTTCATTCCACTTTTGGAGAGAATGCATAGTGAGAGGTCAGGGCTATTGTAGCAGGCAATTCTGCAGTAGGTAGGCTATCTCAGAGGGAATTTGACCTGACCAGATTTACTTTTAACCTTACCTAATCTTGGACACAGTGTCCTAAAAAAAAAGTATACCTTAGTTTAACCAGACCACTGAGCTGATTAACAGCTGTCCTAGGCCTGGCCCGAAGGATTAGATTTATTTTACGTGGCTAAGAACCAATTGGTTACCTAGCAACGGGACCTACAGAAATAAATTCCTTTAACCCTTCATTGGCCAGTCGGAGAATCGAACGCGGGGCCTGCAGAGTGCTAGCTGAGAGCGGCACCCTCCCGTCCAATGAGGAACTCACAGTGTCCTAACCTGGCCAGGGTCTCCCCCTAGCTGCAACCCCTTTCATTCCTTTTATTGTACCTCCGTTTATATTCTCTTTTTTCCATCTTACTTTCCTCAATCCTCTCCTAATAATTGATTCATAGTGCAACTGCTTTGAGGTTTTCCCCCTGTTACACCTTTCAAACCTTTTACTGTCAGTTTCCATTTCAGCACTGAATGACCTTATCTTCCATTCCACACAACCAACAAACACCTTTCTGCACAGCAGCTTTTCTGCATAGCCCCACGCAACCAAGAAATACTCTGGGACAGCATAAAACAACAGATAGAGTGCCTGAGTGGAGTCCATGACTGTATACTTCTGTCATAAGGCCATTACTTGCCCCATAACGTAGCTTAATTCTTAGCATGACTGTTACAAAAATACTCTAAATGTGAAAATGAGGAATTCTGATTTCTTAACATCAATTGAACCTTCCAACAACATCAGCACGACCTAAGTTAGAGCTTCCAAATGAACAGCATATTGAAATGAAAGTTCCTGGGTGCCACCTGTATCACTGCAGCCCCCATATATATATATATATATATATATATATATATATATATATAAATAATATATATATAAATATATATATATATATATATATATATATATATATATATATATATATATATATATATATATATATATATATATATACATATATTTACCCATACCTCAGCAATCACCGAACAGAAATCCTTCAAATTCTAGGAGGACGTGATGCATCGATATTTATGTTGGCGCAGACAAATGTATCTTTTATATATTTTTTTCATTTCCTCGGGAGGCGAATTGCTACATCGCAGCATGTCCAAAACAGCCTTCGGAAAATCTGTCTTATTCCTGTTTTCTCATCTCTCTCTCTCTCTCTCTCTCTCTCTCTCTCTCTCTCTCTCTCTGTTTCTACTTTTTGTGTATTGATTTTTTTTTGTGCTGGGGTTTACGTGATTCAGAACTGATTATAGATTAACATTACATTTCATAAAAGAAAAGTGCTGGTTTGTTTGTGGATAAAAACTGGTATGTGTATATATATAATTTATATATATGATTTATATATCTATATATATATATGTATATTATATTTATCTTTCATTTTCTTCAGTTGCGACGAGTGCACGTTCGGCCTCTACAAGATTTTGGCAAATCTTCAAATGTTAGGAGCACTTTTTCTAGTTCCCAAGGAGGAAGAGCTGTAAACAAAACTGCTGCAATAATTATATGTATATATATGTGTGTGTATGTATATATATATATATATATATATATATATATATATATATATATATATATATATATATATATATATATATATATACATATATATCGAAAATGTGGAAAATAAAGGCTATATTTCAGAGACCAAACTGTCTCTCTCCTCAGGCAGATATTTGCCTGAGGAGAGAGACAGTTTGGTCTCTGAAATATAGCCTTTATTTTCCACATTTTGGCGTTTCTGTAATGCGCCTCTTATATTTGATGGAATTCTGTTTTAACAGGAAAATATTTCACAGTCATACACACATACATACACACATACACACACACACGCACACTTATATAATATGGTGTTACACCGTATAATTTCGAGTCAGTACATTTTTTTTATACAGCTTTTCGTCCCCTTTATTAACGGTTCCAACCCCCTTCTCGTAAAAGATCAATGCTAAGGCCCCCCTTTTTTTTTTATCTCACACCCCTAGTAACTACAGATTCTTAGAGTCTTCTATGAAGGACCCAAGGACGAAAAATTCTCCCTTTTTTTTTCTTTTTTGTCCACAGAGCAGGAAATCATTTTTGCGAGCTTAGAAACCCTCCCTTTTTGGGAGGAATCTGATAATGCGACCTTGCTGCTTGCAGCAGGACCACTGGACCACTTTTTCTTTCGTTGGGATAAGATAATTGTTGTGTGTGTGTGTGTTTGCGTTCTCTCTCTCTCTCTCTCTCTCTCTCTCTCTGGAAGGATCTCTCTCTCTCTCTCTTTGTTTGTAAAGTTGTCTCTCTCTCTCTCTGTAAAGTTCTCTCTCTTTTATTCTTTCTGTAAAGCTCTCTCTCTCTCTCTCTCTCTCTCTCTCTCTCTCTCTCTCTCTCTCTCTCTCTCTCTCTCTCTCTCTCTGTAAAGCTCTCTTTATTCTTTCTGTAAAGTTGTCTCTCTCTCTCTCTCTCTCTCTCTCTATCTCTCTCTTTATTCTTTCTGTAAAGTTCTCGCAGTCTGTCTGTCTGTCTGCAAAGCTCTCTCTCTCTCTCTCTCTCTCTCTCTCTCTCTCTCTCTCTCTCTCTCTCTCTCTCTCTCTCTCTCTGTGTGTTTGTGAAGTCGCTTGAGTCATTTCGGCAGCTCTGGGCGTTGGTCGCCAAACCTGTTGCCTTCAGTTACCCACCATAGAAAAAGTAAACAGTCAACTATATCTACACGAGGTCTGGTAACAAGGCCAATGTCTACGAGTGAAGTGTTTCAGAAAGCGACTGGCTTTATGGTCATACCAGTTTCCCTTTTCAGTAGTAAAATGTAGTTTTGTGATGAATTGGTAAAGTATCTTCTGTAATTTTTTTTTCAAATGAACGCTGTGATATTCTTTTGGAAGCTTGAATTTCACGTCAGTGGCCCCTTTGGTGGGCTTGTTTCCGTGTAAGTAGGGGTTTATCGTCCGAATAATAATAATAATAATAATAATAATAATAATAATAATAATAATAATAATAATAATAATAATAATAATCTTTTTTCATTTCATCTTCTGAAACTTCTTTCAGTGTTCATGTCAGTGGCCCCTTTGGTGGGCTTGTTTCCACAGTAAATAGGGGTTTATCGTCCAAATGATAATAATAATAATAATAATAATAATAATAATAATAATAATAATAATAATAATAATCTGTTTTCATATTATCTTCTGTAACTTCTTTCAGATGAAAACCATATTTTTTGGAGGCTTGAATTTCAAGTCAATGGTCCATGTAGGCCTCTTTCGTATAAATAGGGTTTATCTTCTGAATAATAATAATAATAATAATAATAATAATAATAATAATAATAATAATAATAATAATAATAATAATAATAATAATAATAGAAGTGGGTCATCTACGCCAGTTAAAGTATTGATAAAATATTACTTGTGGAAAAAATTTTTGGAAAAAAAAAAGTTGTCACAGAACGAGACTGACAGCTGAGTACATTCGACATATCTTCGATCGTATGACTGGAAGTAGTGATTTATAGCTTAAGCGTTTGCAGTACGCTGCAGTAAAATGAAAGATTGCAGTATTTACAAAAATACAAAATTGAGGAAAATGGTAGGTACTCCCTTGCCTTACTACAGATTTTGCAGATACTGCAAATGGGACCCCCTAAATACTCGTGGAAAGCATTGAAGAATCATTCTGAAAATGGTAGATACTGCAGTTTTCCCTTGCCTTACTACTGATTTTTCAGATACTGCTAATGGGACTCCCTGAATCAAGCATTGGAGAATCATTCTGAAACCCTAGTAACTTGTGTACTAGTGTTTCATGAGCCCAATAGGTGGCATATCTCAATTTCGAAAATTTTGCAGATATTCTGCAGTTTTCCATTTTAGGGCAGTACGGTTATAAAAAAAACAAGTAAAGGCGTGGGACGAATAGGCTTTCATGTTGGATATAAATCAACATTTTCATCATCATAATCATCATTATCATTTATCATCATTGCCTCCAGCAAAGTACGACGCAAAAGGGCCTCTCTCTCAAAACGTTTTGACAAATTTCCACTTCTCTCATACCGTCTCATTGTTCTCGTCCAAATAGGTCTAGGTCTTTCCGAGGCTCACTTATTGGTTCCTGGGTCTTTCCACAACTCACTTAGTGGGTTCTAGGTCTTCCCCGGGCTAATTTAGTGGGTCCTGGGTCTTTCCAGGGCTCATTTAGTGGGTTCTGGGTCTTTCCAGGGCTCATTTAGTGGGTCGTGGGTCTTTCCAGGGCTCACTTATTGGTTCCTGGGTCTTTCCAGGACTCACTTAGTGGGTCCTGGGTCTTTCCAGAACTCACTCAGTGGGTGCTGGGTCTTTCCAGAACTCACTTAGTGGGTCCTGGGTCTTTCCAGGGCTCACTTAGTGGGTCCTGGGTCTTTCCAGGCCTCATTTAGTGGGTCATGGGTCTTTCCAGGGCTCATTTACTGGCTCCTGGGTCTTTTCAGGGCTCACTTAGTGGGTCCTGGGTCTCCCCGGGACTCACTTAGTGGGTTCTGGGTCTTTCCAGGGTTCATTTAGTGGGTTATGGGTCTTTCCAGGACTAACTTAGTGGGTCCTGTGTCTTTCCATGGCTCACTTAGAGGGGCGTGGGTCTTTCCAGGACTCAGTGGGTCTTGGGTTTTTCCAGGGCTCACTTAGTGGGTCCTGGGTCTTTCCAGGGAAATCAGCCTGCATAGAGAGAGAGAGAGAGAGAGAGAGAGAGAGAGAGAGAGAGAGAGAGAGAGAGAGAGAGAGAGAGAGAGAAACTAATTGTTTGATTGACTGATTCCGTTCTGTACTGTAAGTTAATATGGTTATTACCAATATGTTTACTTCAGTGATTTATGTTTATGGTCAATATGCAGTCATATAGATAAATAAAATCGTAAAAATTGATGAGGTAATATCACTGATATATATATATATATATATATATATATATATATATATATATATATATATATATATATATATATATATATATATATATATATATATACACACACATACATACATACATACATACATACATACATACATACATACATACATACAGACATATACACACGCAACAATAAACTAAATTGTTTTCCAACAATCAGTATATCCCAAACCATTAGAAGCAGCAACGTGGACATGGTATAATTCATGCTGCTAGGACACTATGCAACACAGCCCCTCCCGCTTATGACAAAATGGACTCTTTTACGTAACCCAGTTCTTATAAAATACCGTTTTTACTTTTGAAGAAAAAATTTAAAAAAATAAAAAGTAAAAAAAAAAAAAAAAAAAAAACCTGCAGGCGACCGTCGACAGCGAGAGTATCCCAAGGTCGCTGTGTCAGGAAGTTGATCCCTCCTCCTCCTCCTCCTCCTCCTCCTCCCTGAGGGTACGAGCAGGTCCAGGGGGCAGACCACGCCCAAGATTGCCCGTGCCCCGCATCCAGCAGGGCGTAGGAAGGCGGCAGATCAGAAGGCTTCTGGGAGATTCATGATTCTCATGAGATAACGAAGTGTCTTTTGGGTCACGATTCGTAGAAGTCAAGCAACATGAGGCCCCATAAACTCGTGGAGCTGTGATTATCAGCATGAAACAACATCATGCTTCGCGAATGTTGACTCTCGTAAGAAAAAAAAATGCTTCAAGAATCTTGATTCTCGTAAGAAATTAACAAAATGATTATTGAGTTTGGATTCTCGCAAGAAAATGGACGAAATGATGCTTGAGTCTGGATTATCGTAAGAAAATGAACAAAATGATTCTTGAGTCGTGATTCTCGTAAGAAAATTAACAAAATGATTTTTGAATTTTGATTCTCGTAAGAAAATTAACAAAATGATTCTGGAATTTTGATTCTCGTAAGAAAATTTAAAGCAAATACTTTGAGAGTCATCACTCTCGTAAGAAAATGAACAAAATGATTCTAGTCTTGGTTCTCGTAAGAAATGAACGAAATACTTATGATTCTCAAAATGGAAATGAAAATGCTTCAGAGGTAAAGATTCTCACAATTAAAACAACAAAACACTTCAAAAAGTGATGATTATAAAAAGCAAAACAACAAAACACTTCAAAAAGAGGTGACTCCCAAAGGAAAAACAAAATTCTCCAAGAGTTTTGCCTCAGTCTCTCTCTCTCTCTCTCTCTCTCTCTCTCTCTCTCTCTCTCTCTCTCTCTCTCTCTCTCTCTCTCTCTCTCTCAGGTACAAGGAACCTGTTTAACCTGACTTGCGATTTCGTTCTCAGACTCACCCTTTCTACGTCACTGTAGACTTTCCCTTTCTACCTCACTTTTCCTCACTGACACCTCAGTCGTGATTTGTTACCTAGTTTTTCAACATTGTTCCCTTCTATCTTTTTTCGTATTATTATTATTATTATTATTATTATTATTATTATTATTATTATTATTATTTTATTATTATTACCTATTTATTTATTTTTTTATACCTGGTTTACTGGCACCTCCCATTTTATCTCTTGATTTGTTACCTTTTTAAAATCTGTTTATTATTATTATTATTATTATTAATAGGCCCATTATTATATGTCTTATTATTATTATTATTATTATTATTTCTGGTTTACTTTTGCTTTCATCAGTGGGCCATTATATCTTATTATTATTATTATTATTATTATTATTATTATTATTATTATTATTATTATTATTATTATTATTATTATATATTTGAAAAGTGCTTTTCCGATGGAGAAGAAAGAAAGGAACAAGTAGACACAAAAATGAGACGATTAAACAGAAGGAACAAAAGAGGAAACAGAACATGAAAGCATAGGAAAGGGGAACAAGGAATAACCTTTGATGATGATGGTGAAGATTTGGAAGACTTCGAAGAAGAGGCTGAGGAAGAAGAAGAAGAAGAAGAGGAAGACAGAGATGGTGAGAGAAAGATGAAGATTTTGATGATGATGATGATGTGATGATGAAGATTTGGAAGACTTCGAAGAAGAGGCTGAGGAAGAAGAAGATGAAGAGGAAGACAGATGGTGAGAGAAAGATGAGGATTTTGATGATGATGATGATGGTGAAGATTTGGAAGACTTCGAAGAAGAGGCTGAGGTAGAAGAAGGTGAAGAAGAAGACAGAGATGGTGAGAGAAAGAAAGATGAAGATTTTGATGCTGATGATGATGATGATGGTGAAGATTTGGAAGACTTCGAAGAAGAGGCTGAGGAAGAAGAAGATGAAGAAGAAGACAGAGATGGTGAGAGAAAGAAAGATGAGGATTTTGATGATGATGATGATGATGGTGAAGATTTGGAAGACTTCGAAGAAGAGGCTGAGGAAGAAGAAGATGAAGAAGAAGACAGAGATGGTGAGAAAGATGAAGATTTTGATGAAGAAGATGATGATGATGGTGAGAGATATTGGAGGACTTCGAAGAAGAGGCTGAGGAAGAAGAAGAAAGACCACAAGAAGAGATTTGAAGGAAAGAAAGAAAGATGAGGATTTTGATGTGATGATGGATGAAGATTTGGAAGACTTCAAGAAGAGGCTGAGGAAACCCCAACCCCCTGAAGAAGACAGAGATGGTGAGAAAGATGAGATTTTGATGAAGACCAAGAAGAAGAAGTGTCTGTTGCTCCATTAGGACGCAGAGACAAGAAAATCACCACAAGAACAATTCCTGTCTGGGCAAAGACCATTTTCTGTGAGTCTGTACTCGGATCAAGGACGCCTGCTCCTTCAACCCTCATCTCTCCACCCCCCCACCCCCATTTCCAACCCCTCCCTCCCGCCCCCGCCTTCGAGTTTTGCCTGTCCTGAGACCAACAAGCATAGTGTCTGTTGCTCCATTAGCAGCAAATAGAAGGCTTAATCATATTAGTTTTGTGATTTCTGTTTCCTGTTCGTAGTGAGTGATTCATCTCTCTCTCTCTCTCTCTCTCTCTCTCTCTCTCTTACCATTTCTCCAACTTTCCCCATCCTATCCCTCTCTCTGTCTGTCTGTCTGTCTCTCTCTCTCTCTCTCTCTCTCTCTCTCTCTCTCTCTCTCTGTATCCTCTGTGTGTCCAACATAGCTCTCTCTCTCTCTCTGTATCTCGTGTGTCCAACATCTCTCTCTCTCTCTCTCTCTCTCTCTACTCTCTCTCTCTCTCTCTCTCTCTCTCTCTCTCTCTCTCTCTCTCTCTCTCTCTCTCTTCCCATGTATCTCTGTCTTGTTGTGTCCAACATAGCTCTTCTCTCTCTCTCTCTCTCTCTCTCTCTCTCTTCCCATGTATCTCTATCTCGTTGCGCCCAACATAGTTCTCTCTCTCTCTCTCTCTCTCTCTCTCTCATGTATCTCTATCTCGTTGTGTCCAACATAGTTGTCTCTCTCTCTCTCTCTCTCTCTCTCTCTCTCTCTCTCTCTCTCTCTCTCTCAGGGTCTCACACAAACGATCACTCGTGATGTATTTTCAATAATGACATGTCATTAGCAAGACAGGAAATAATTATTTTTTATGATCATTAAAAAAATAGCAAATACCGCCACTGTTTAAGCTTAATGAAAACTTTTATCGATTTGTTTATTTTTTTTTTATTTTCTGATAACTGATCTCTTCTTCCTGTATTTCTTATTATCTATTTATTTGTTAATTTAGTAATGTATTTTCTTTTCTTTTCCAGTATCTGATCTCTTCTCTCTGCATTTCCTATTAATTTCTGTAACTTCTTTCAAATGGACATCATCTTCTTTGGAAGCTGGGAATTCAAGTCAGTGGCCCCTTTGGTGGGCTTGTTCCGTATGAATATGGGTTTATCTTCTGAATAATAATAATAATAATAATAATAATAATAATAATAATAATAATAATAATAATAATAATAATAATAATATTGAGAGCGTTAGACCTGGCTGAACTGTAATGTGAATATCTAACAAGTAAAAAATGCGCCGAAGTTTCTTCGGCGCAATCGAGTTTTCTGTACAGTGTATAATCAAGGCCACCGAAAATAAATCTATCTTTCGGTGGTCTCGGTATATTGCTGTATGAGCCGCGGCCTATGAATCTTTAACCACGGCCCGGTGGTGGCCTGTCGTATATCGCTGCCAGACGCATGATCCATGACTAACTTTAATCTTAATTTAAATAATATAAAAACTACTGAGGAGGCTAGAGGGCTGCAATTTGGTGTGCTTGATGACTGGAGGGTGAATGATCAACATGCCAATTTGCAGCCCTCTAACCTCAGCAATTTTCAAGATCTGAGGGCGGACAGAATAAAGTGCGGACGGGCAGACAAAGCCGGCACAATGGTTTTCTTTTACAGAAAACTAAGAAGACTGGATCTTAATCTTTAACCTCGATCCAGAGAAATCCAGTATTGGTCGAGAACTAATTTAGGAACTCATTAATCACAGTGATTAGGTTCATTAAGAGTCGATACGGAAAAGATAATTAGCTCAATTCTAGTGACAATCAACGATGGAACAGCTACGCAAATTGATTGAAAGTTCATGTTTCTTCAGTTTGAAATAATTCTTTCAGGAAAGACAAATAGTTTGTTATATTTCTAGCACCAGGTTTTAATTCATTATTCAGTTACGGGCTTGATGGCGCGCGCTACGCTGTGCTGGAACCCGGCGCTGCCTGTCATTTCACCCCTACCCTCCCAATTCCCTTCCTACCCCGCCCCCAACTGGGGTGGACAAACAGGTTTGCGAGAGGAGGGTGGATGTGTCATGTCTCCCCTACCCTCTCAAACCCCTACCTAGGACACCCCCACCCAGGGTGGACAAAGAGGTTTGCGAGAGGAAGGTGGATGTGACATGTCTTCCCTGCCCACCAAATCCCCTACCTATACTACCCCCACCCGGGACGGACAAACAGGTTTGCGAGAGGAGGGTGGATGTGTCATGTCTCCCCAACCCTCTCGATCCCCTACCTACCCCGTCCCAACCCAGGGCGGACAAACAGGAAAATTCCACTCGGATTTTATTATTATAGACTGTTCCGTAACAGAAAGGAATGAAACATTCTTCACAACTTAGAAGAATGTCGTTCTCTTGCATCAGGTTGAAATACTGTTTATTTATTTATTTATTTATTTATCACCTTTTCCTATAACTTGTATCTCTCTCTCTCTCTCTCTCTCTCTCTCTCTCTCTCTCTCTCTCTCTCTCTCTCTCTCTCTCTCATATGCATATATTTTTTTATCACCTTTCCCTAAAACTTGTGTTTCCATCATATTTATTTATTTATCACCTTTTCCTATAACGTTTCTCTATCTCACGTTTATCGATTTATCACCTCTTCCTATAACTTGTCTCTTTCAAGAGAGAAAGAAAGAAAAATACATTCTAGCTAATTACAATGAGAACTTCATAATATTCTGTAAACAATTTTAGATCCGTATAACATCTGCTAATATGAAACGTTGAGTTTGCGTATCAACTTTTATAGTAACTGAATGTGCATGTATATGTATATATATATATATATATATATATATATATATATATATATATATATATATATATATATATATATATATATATAGGTGTGTGTATGTATGTATGCATGTATGTGTGTATGTGTGTATGTGTGTATGTATGTATGTACGTACGTGTTGGTGGAAGCTGAAAATACTGTAAGTTCCCCAAGAATTTCTCAGTCTAAGTTCTGGTACTTACTTCTGGTCGTTGCAGTTGCATAAAAGGGGAGACGATTTCACTTTCAGTTTTGCTGATTCCATTCACACATTCCATCCACAGGCGTAGTTATTCGAGAGAGAGAGAGAGAGAGAGAGAGAGAGAGAGAGAGAGAGAGAGCGAGAGAGAGAGAGAGGGGGGGGAGAGCAGGAGAGAGAGAGGGGGCAAAAAACCAAGAGGAATTAAACTGTAAATATTTACGAGTACACACAAAATATTGCTTTAAAAACCAAAATTAAAGTTGGTTTCAGAGAAAACTCGTCTTAGAAACGATTTTAGGATTATAGCTTACGTGTAAGTTCCGGGCTTAAGTCAAAAAAAAAAAAAAAAAAACAAGTAAAAAATGCGCCGAAGTTTCTTCGGCGCAATCGAGTTTTCTGTACAGCAGCTATAACGTATAGTCAAGGCCACCGAAAATAGATCTATCTTTCGATGGTCTCGGTATGATGCTGTATGAGCCGCGGTCCGTGAAACTTTAACCACGGTCCGGTGTAGTGGCCTATCCTATATCGTTGCCAGAAGCACGATTATGGCTAACTTTAACCTTATAAATAAAATAAAAACTCTTGAGGCTAGAGGGCTGGAATTTGGCATGTTTGATGATTGGAGGGTGGATGATCAACATACCAATTTGCAGCCCTCTAGCCTCAGTAGTTTTTAAGATCTGAGGGCGGACAGAAAAAGTGCTGATGGACAGACAAAGCCATCTCATTAGTTTTCTTTTACAGAAAACTAATAAAAAGTGTAACTTGTTTCATCTTTACTAAATCCTGAATCCGGCCAAGTCATATGATTGTCCAAATACTGAAGTGGTTAGGTTGGAATATTTTGGGGTTTGTCAGACGATATGTGAGTTAATATTAATTTGACAGCCAACTTTATCGTTGATCTTTTAAAAGCAATATTTTGCGTATATTGGTTCAGATTGATAGCTTTATTCTCTCGGTTTTAGGTCGTCTCTCTCTCTCTCTCTCTCTCTCTCTCTCTCTCTCTCTCAACGTACATACGTGTTCATTTTGCCACCAGAGTGACGGAAGTTGATTTGATGCAATATATTTCAGAATCCAGTCCATCTCTCTCTCTCTCTCTCTCTCTCTCTCTCTCTCTCTCTCTCTCTCTCTCTCTCTCTTAACGTACATACGTGTTTATTTTGCGACCAGATTGACGGTAGTTGATTTGTTGCAATATATTTCGGAATCCAATCCATCTCTCTCTCTCTCTCTCTCTCTCTCTCTCTCTCTCTCTCTCTCTCTCTCTCTCTCTCTCTCTATATATATATATATATATATATATATATATATATATATATATATATATATATATATATATATATATATATATATATATACAATATATATATATATATACACACACACATATATATATATATATATATATTACACACATACACAAACAAACACACAAACACAGACACACAAACACAGACCTCCAAAGTCATCCCGTCCACATGCACTGAAATGCCTCCTCTCCTGCATTCCACCTTCAATGCCCCGGCCTGGCAAATGGGTCACTTTTTTTCCTCCCCTCCCCTCCCCTCTCCCCCCATCCCTAACCCCCTCCCCTACCCCCGTGCAGCGAATGAAAGTGCTTAGCAACAACGAGGACTTCAAGGGCCAGCAGAAGAAGAAGAAGAAGAAGGAACCTGTGAGGCGGCGGTGGACTTCGGGGACAAACATTGGAAAAGGGTTATGCAACGATCTGAATTCAAGGTCTTGCAAGAAATGGGTGGGGGCTTGGGGATGGGGGTGTGCCGTTGCAATGATCCATCTTAAGGGGTGAGGGGGGGGGGCGGGAACCGTTGCAACAACGATCCATCTGTTGTTGTGGTCAGTTTGCTATTGACCTTCTTCTGTAGCAACAAATATAGAGAGAGAAAAAAGTAGATGGACCGAAGGCCGCGTGTTTCCTTCTTCAGTGGTTTTCTTGGTTTGACAGGATTTGGACGAATTTTTGGCCGGTTGCTTTTTCATCTGCGGCGAATTTTTGGCCGGCTGTTTTACTCTTCGGCGAATTTTTGGGCAATTTTCACCATTTGTTTTCCTTCCGCGACGAATTTTGGGCAATTTTTTCTATCCTCGACGAATTTTGGGAGGTTATTTTCCATCCTGGACTAATTTTGGGTGTTCGTTTTCCATCTTGGACGAATTTTGGGCGTTCGTTTTCCATCTTGGACGAATTTTGGTCAATTTTGAGCCGTTATCTTCCATCTTCGATGAGTTTTAGGTGGTTATCCTCCATCTTCGACGAATTTTGGACTGTTATTTTCCATCTTCGACGAATTTTGGACTGTTATTTTCCATCTTCGACGAATTTTGGACTGTTATTTTCCATCTTCGACGAATTTTGGACTGTTATTTCCCATCTTCGACGAATTTTGGACTGTTATTTTCCATCTTCGATGTTGAATTTTGCGACGGTTATTTTGGACTGTTATCTCTTCGACGAATTTTGGACTGTTATTTTCCATCTTGGACGAATATTGACCGGTTATTTCCCATCTTCGACGAATTTTGGACTGTTATTTTCCATCATAGACGAATGTTGGCCGGTTATTTCCCATCTTCGACGAATTTTGGACTGTTATTTTCCATCTTAGACGAATTTTGGCCGGTTATTTCCCATCTTAGACGAATTTTGGACTGTTATTTGCCATCTTGGACGAATGTTGGCCGGTTATTTCCCATCTTCGACGAATTTTGGACTGTTATTTTATTTCCCATCTGCGATTTTCCATCTTGGACGAATGTTGGCCGGTTATTATCCATCTTCGATGAATTTGGACTGTTATTTCCATCATAGACGATTTGGCCGAATATTTAAAGAAAGAAGGATGAGATTAATTTCCATCTTCGACGAAAAGGCCGGATTTATCTTCGACAATTTTGGACTGTTATTTTTCCATCTTGGAATTGAAGATTTCCCATCTTCGACGAATTTTGAAGAATTTTCCATCTTGGAAGAATGTTGAATCTTCGACGAATTTTGAAGAAGAATCTTCGAAGAAGAAAAGTTGTTATTTTCCATCTTCGAAGAAGAAGTTAAGAAGAAGAATCTGCGAAGAAGAAAAGCCATCTCAGAAGAAGAAGAAGAAGAATGAATAAAAGAAGAAGAAGAATAAATGGGTGTCACATTAAAACAAATTTAAGACAGTCACAGTAGAAGAAGAAGAAGAAGAAGAAGAAGAAGAAGAAGAAGAAGAAGAAGGAAAAGCCACATTAAAACAAATGAAGACAGTCACAGAAGAAGAAGAAGAAGAAGAAGAAGAAGAAGAAGAAGAAGAAGAAGGAAAAGAAGACATTAAAAAGGAAATGAAGACAGTTAAAAACAGAAGAAGAAGAAGAAGAAGAAGAAGAAGAAGAAGAAGAAGAAGAAGAAGAAGAAGAAGGAAAAGCCACATTAAAACAAATGAAGACAGTCACAGAAGAAGAAGAAGAATAAGAAGAAGAATAAGAAGGAAAAGCCACATTAAAACAAATGAAGAAATAGTCACAGAAGAAGAAGAAGAAGAAGAAGAAGAAGAAGAAGAAGAAGAAGAAGAAGAAGAAGCAGTCAAAACACCACATCAAAGCAAAACATCACCTCTCAGGACATAACAAAATCTCATAGTTTCCAATTCCAAGAAAAACCAAACACCTAGCGGACCGAATAGTAGCACGCAGCAAATAGTAGCAAGTAGCAGTTACTGTAGCAATCATGGCGGCGGAGGAGTAGCCGCGCCAACCTTTGAACGAAAAGATACGCGCGCTTGCCTGCCGACTGCCGCCTGCCGCGCCCTCCGGAAACAGACGAAAGTGAAAATTCAAGTACGAGTCCCGTTGGTCATCGGTCACCTCTCCACGATACCACCCCCGCCTCTTCCCTCCCCCTTCCCCTTTTCCTCCCTCCGCCTCCGCCTCCGAGGAAACGATGCCCTTCGAACGCGCGCGAACGCGCGCACGCCGTTCACCCAACAGTTCTTTTAAAAACCCCAATGTTCCAAAGTTCACGTAGTCCCACGTCTCTGCTCGTACAGTCACCATGGGCGCTCTGCAAGTAAGGAGAGAGAGAGAGAGAGAGAGAGAGAGAGAGAGAGAGAAAGAAAGATAGAGACCTTTTGGCTGTATGGAATGCTGGAGATATATATATATATATATATATATATATATATATATATATATATATATATATATATATATATATATATAACAACAAAAAGCAAATCTTCTGACAGTGTTTCACGAATGGAGTGTACTGTTTATCCCTTCTGTTAATTTGCGTTCCTTGAATTGTGTTCTAACCCAGTGCTTTTTTTTTTTAATCAGTTCCTTCTCTTCTAATGCTATAAGTGATTCCTTTGGACGTTTTGGATGTTACATGTTCGCTCATGGATATTCTAGTGTGTGTGTGTGTTCGTGTGTGTTTGGTTTTTTTGGTTTTTTGTTTTTGCTAATATCTTCTTAAAGCCTCTCATTGTTGCGATATGAGTAATCTACTAACATCTTTTATCTCTTGTACTAACTTAATTTTAAATCAGTTTTGTTCAGTCTTGTGGAAAGAAGTAGAGTTAAGGATAATATATATGTATATATATATATATATATATATATATATATATATATATATATATATATATATACACATATATATGTAATATATATGTAATATATATAATATTATATATATATATATATATATATATATATATATATATATATATATATATATATATATATATATATATATATGACTGCATGCTCCAAAGTTCATGATACTTATTTAACCAGCAACGCTCCCTGGATTCGAATCCAGCGAAGAAGTGACAGACAATTTAAGGCATGCGTTGAATCCCGCTGTGACTGTGTTAAATGGAACAGTGAATTATGCAGCTGTGGTGGTAGTGGTGGCCACACCCAGGCTGGAGTAGGGCTGAGGCTAGCAACCTCACTCCCAAAATAAGGAGAGAAGGAGTGTGACTGAATCTGTCAACAAAAGTGCAGTTGTGATGGTAAATGGAAGACATTGTTGATTCGTATAGGTGTCTGTGAGACGTGAGAGATACTTCTAGGATTATTAGAGGAGAGGCGATTCGTAGAATAGGGTAAGGCAAGGAAGACAGCAGGCGCCATGCAAAGGATCTGAAGTGGATTGTAGTGTTTATAGAAGCTCAAATTGGGATGTATGATAGGATTGGTGAGCCAACTCCCCTTTTATGGAAGTTAAGATGGGGATATTGAATATGCTTTTATGATAAAGGTTGGACATGTTGAGGTGATCTGCGTATATATAGTATATGCAATTCACTTCAGCATATGTATATAATGTTGAGTGAGCAGGAGTGAAAGGGTTATATGGAAGTGGTAAAAAATTTTGCAGAATTGAAAAGATTGACTGGAGACCACGTAGATGATCTGATCATGGGAAGAGAATGGAGGATAATAGGTTGTTGAAATGGGAATATTACTATGAAAGGAAGACCTAGAAAATGCTGAATTGATACCAGGGGATCGGTAGCAAATAGGTAGGGTCTTAGTATCTAGTAAGCGAGATAGTGTAAGCAGGATAGTGGTAAATGGTATTGTATGTGTATGAGTGTGTGTGTATGTGTGAGAGGGTTTGATGTGCTGCAAGTGAACTTTGTGTATTGTTTATAGGTGTATGAAGTGGCTGATATTGTGGAAGTTTTCTGCACAAGGATTCATCCATATTTCAGCAGTTTGAGATTGAATATGACAATGATCATTGACTAGTTTTATGGCCACACCTTTGGAATATTTGGGTGAGTGTTGAGAAATATATATATATATATATATATATATATATATATATATATATATATATATATATATATATATATATATATATATATATATATATATATATATATATATTTCCCTAGAGACTAAACACATTCAACATATGGTCACTTGCCCGGTGCCCCTCTCCACCCAAGCTAGGACCAGGAGGAATCAGGCAGTGGCTGCTGGTGGCTCAGCAGTTACACTTATAGGAACTGTAAGACCACCAGTTTCCCGTCCATAGAGAGGAAAAGTCTCGTTTCCTTTCAAAGCTATCGAGCCACAAGCTGTGCATGAACTAGCGACCACTGGAATGTGAATTCCAGGCAAACCCGCTAAGCTACCACGATTCCGGGAATGAAAACAATCTTTGTGATTCCTAGACTACTTAAAATTCCAGAGACCCTGGTTATTAGAATTATTGTCTAATGAATGACAAGCAGATAAATATGCTGAGATTAAGACCTGTAGCCTAACCCTTGGTATTTCTCAGTCAACAACGGCCCAAACTCACCCTAGGCCTCCTGTCTTGGAGGTGGCCTCCGCTCCTAGGGAGGAGTCAGCCTAATATGGGGTATAATTGCGCGCTTGCGCACTTGTTTGTCAACTTCTTTGTGTCAAACCTACTCGGGGAGATATTTTCCTTGCGCAGTGAGCGAGTTTTTCGACTGCAAGAATTCGGAGTGATTTGGAAGGGGGAATTAGGACGGTTTTCAAAAAGTTTAAGAACGGTTTCAGGAAAATCCCTGGCGTTATTGAGAAGGAAATATTTTTAAGAAAAATATTCTTAAGAAAGAAGTATTATCAAAAAAGGAATATTCTTAAGAACACGATTCTTAAGGAATAATATTCTTAAGAAAGAAATATTCTTAAGGAAAATATTCATACGAAAGATATATTCTTAAGAAAGAAATATTCTTCAGGAAAATATTCTTAGTAAAAATAGTCTTAAGGAAAAATATCTTAAGAGAAACATTCGCAA
>NC_089750.1:76279706-76282206 GCF_040412425.1 Macrobrachium rosenbergii
AAACAGATAAAAATATAGATAAATTAAAATAAAATGCAAGATAGATTGTTACAGGGTAGTAATGCATTGCATCTCCGCTTGAACTTTTGAAGAGGCTCCAGTTACACAACATCCGCTGCAGGGATAAAGGTCGAATATAATGCCCCCAAATTTTTTCAGTCACAAGTCAATTTCCCACTTAATAAGCGGAACAATGATTCATCTCTCCCATGACCTTGGAAAATTTCCCTCATCTAGGGATACCTTGCGCATCCTGGTCAGCTAATCAGTTGCTCTGCGTTTCCTCCACGCTCCAAGTACTCACTCCATCGAGAGTATTTTGTGTTCGCTTCCCTATGTCTTAACCTTTCCTGTTCAGCTTATTATGTCGAAAGTTGGTGCTCATATTTACCTGTAAATCTTCAAAATAATATCTCTCTCTCTCTCTCTCTCTCTCTCTCTCTCTCTCTCTCTCTCTTGCATCAACACAAATACATTAAAAGCTGAGAATAATTTACAGAATTCTATGACTAAGAACCCCTGCAAAAAAATTCTCTCTCTCTCTCTCTCTCTCTCTCTCTCTCTCTCTCTCTCTCTCTCTCTCTCTCTCTCTCTCTCTCTCTCTCTCTCTCTCTCCTTAGCTTTTTGTCCATGGGTACATTATTCTACCTTTCTTATACCACTGTACGACCTTGGGTTCTGTCCCATAACTGGACTTCAGGAAATCTTCTATTTTCTTTCAATGAAGTCTTTGATTTCATTGTATCACACAATATATATATATATATATATATATATATATATATATATATATATATATATATATATATATATATATATATATATATGGCTCTAAAGAATAAACAACGCAATGCTCACTACCAAATATATACTTTACATAGCAATGACATTCATATAGTTATTGCTTGACATAAATTATGAATTATGATATTTTTTTATATAACTTTCACCTCCTTTTTTTTCTGTTCAGCAGCCAATGAAATACAGCAGCCTTTACCCGACTGACCTTAAAGCCATATAAATAACAGGGGGCCAAGATAGAATTACACATTAGCTCCAAAAAAATACTCTCTCTCTCTCTCTCTCTCTCTCTCTCTCTCTCTCTCTCTCTACTGGGTGGTGGCAAGACAGAAATACACTTTGGAAGCTAGGAATAATTTATGGATTTCCATGACTAGGAACCCCCATCTCTCTCTCTCTCTCTCTCTCTCTCTCTCTCTCTCTCTCTCTCTCTCTCTTTGATGTCTGTGTGTGTGTCTCTCTCTTTATAAAATACACATTAAAAGCTAAGAATAATTTACAGATTTTAATAACAAGGAACATCTCCAAAAAAACTCTCTCTCTCTCTCTCTCTCTCTCTCTCTCTCTCTCTCTCTATGATGTTTATGTGTTTGTCTCTCTCTCTTTATAAAAGACGCATTAAAAGCTAAGAATAGTTTACAGATTTCAAGACCAAGGAACATCTCCAAAAAAACTCTCTCTCTCTCTCTCTCTCTCTCTCTCTCTCTCTCTCTCTCTCTCTCTCTCTCTTTGGGAGGTGGTGACCGTCCTTGCTGGCTGCCTGGCTCTATCATACCCCGGGCGGGTCCGGATTAAGCGGGAGCTGAAACCCCGAAAAAAAAAAAAAAAAAGAGATTTGGGAGGGGCGTTGCATTATCACGCCGTTTCCGTTAGGCGCCTGACCACGCCCTTGGGACAAGCAGGATACTTCGGGAGAACTCGTAGCTAACTGCTGGCGTCCAGAGCTCTGCGATGTTGTTTTGATTGCCGATTATTCTTAATAATAATAATTATTGCTGATTATTTTCTTATTATATTATTGTTTATTCTTGCTATTACTGGCGATTGCTCTTATTAGCTTCATCGATGGTTATTCTTGTTGTGATTTCTGATTATTCTTATTATGATTATTGCTGGTTATTCTTATATTATTGCTGATTATTCTTATTATGATTGCTGAGTATTGCTGATTATTTTTCTTTATTATTGCTCATCACTTTGAGTGTGATTCCTGATTATCATTATTTTGATTATCGCTGATTATTCTTATTATCAAATAACGAAAGAGAGGAAAAAGAGGAATTTTCCCCCCTATTAAAAAGTTGATATAACGAAAGAAATATATAATAAAAAAACGGAGAAGAATCAGTTAATATATCATCTTTTAGAATTATTAATTTAATATAGATGAATATGAATCTGTCTATGGAATTATTTAAAATATACTGACGACTTCAAACGAAAAAAAAAAGTTATTAGAAGGAAAATTTTTTAAAATCCATTTCGTAAACTTTGCCACCGATCTTTTAAGAATCACAGACTGAATGGCCATTCAGTCTAAGCCTGAAAGGTCGTTCAGTCTCAGCCTGAATGGTCATTCGGTCTCAGAATGCAATTCAGTCTCAGCCTGAATGGTCATTCAGTCTCAGACTGAATGGTCATTCAGTCTCAGACTGAATGATCATTCGGTCTCAGACTGAATGATCATTCAGTATCAGCC
>NC_089750.1:76284706-76292206 GCF_040412425.1 Macrobrachium rosenbergii
TCTTACTCACGTTACCTGTCTTTTTGTCGTGTCATTTTTTTTCCTCATTAACAGTCAAAGTTTTTTTATAATTTGTTGGGCAGTGTTGAACATTGACCTCTCTCTCTCTCTCTCTCTCTCTCTCTCTCTCTCTCTCTCTCTCTCTCTCTCTCTCTCTCTCTCTCTCTCTCTCTCTCTCTCTCTCTTACACACGTTACCTGTCTTTTTGTGGTGTCATTTTTTTCCTCATTAACAGTAACAGTTTTTTTATGCTGGACAGTTTTGAACATTGACAGTTTTGAACATTGACTCTCTCTCTCTCTCTCTCTCTCTCTCTCTCTCTCTCTCTCTCTCTCTCGTTTGCTCTCATTACTTCTCTTTTTATGGCGTTAATATTTCTCATTACCATTAACAATTTTTTATGCTTTGCTGGACACTGTTAAACATCTCTCTCTCTCTCTCTCTCTCTCTCTCTCTCTCTCTCTCTCTCTCTCTCTCTCTCTCTGAGTCAGAAAATCACCATTTCTACTTAGTTATAAACAGTTTTAGACTTGGTAATCCTTGTCACCTAATTGGAAGGTTATTAACCCTTGACTTTTGACATTTGACAACATAACTACACACATTCCCTAATAAATAAATAATATTGATTTCATAAATAAATAGAGAGCCTTGTCACCTTATTGGAGGGTTATTAAGCCTTGACTCTTGACATTTGGCAATATAACTACGTACATTCCCTAATAAATAAATAATTATATGGCTTCAAAAATAAATAGAGAGATACCTCGTTTGGGTCTCAGTAACATACCTCAAACACTCCTTTTCTCTTCCTTCAGGTGCTGGCGATCGCCGTATCCGCGCTGCTGGTCCTGGAGAATGGACTTCGGGAGGCAGAGGGCGCTTCCTACTCCTTCACCACCCACCTGCAGTCTAGCTCCTCTAACAGGGCCCCCGCGAGGGCAGCGGCGACCCAACCCAAGGCAGTTGTCGCTTCCGGGACAAGAAACAGAGGTAAGAGGTCGTCTTTTGCGTTTCGGGATTGAAGTAGGTAAGAGTGGGACAAAGCAGGTCAAAGTGGGTTGAACTGTCTCAAAGTAGGTCAAACTGGGTCAGAGTGGGTTAAAGCAGGTCAGAGTGGGTCAAGACATGTCAGATTAGGTCAAAATATGTCAAAGCAGATTAAAGTGGGTCCAAGAGGGTCAAAGTAGGTCAAAGTGTATCAAAGTTGGTTAAAATTGGTCCAAGTGTGTCAAAGTAGGTCAAACTGGTTCAAAGTGTGTCAAAGTAGGTCAAACTGGGTCAAAATAGGTCGAACTGGCTCAAAGTAGGTCCAAGTGTGTTAAAGTAGGTCAAACTGGGTCAAAGTAGGTCAAACTGGGTCAAAGTAGGTCATAATGGGTCAAAGTATGCGTCGGCTGAATGAGGTATGGTTAGCTGGCTGGGTTGTCCCTACCTGGCCCCGAGAGTGACAAGAGATGTTACATGCTCTCTCTCTCCATGTATTCCCCCCAACCCCATTAATATTGTACACTCACAAGCACACAGGTCTCGCAAGTGATGTAAGGTGATCCTCTCTCTCTCTCTCTCTCTCCATTAATCTTGTAAATACACACACACACACACACAGCAGACAGACAGATATATCGAACCAAAAAAAAACAGGCCTCTAAACTTCTCCATAATTTGGTTATAAAAATGTTTCTGCCGTATCAAATTATATCTCTCATTTTACTCCCTTTAGCGGTTTCAAATAGATTCGTCTATTTTGAAACATGGTTTATTGAGGTTTTATGTTACTTCAACCTGCTTTATAGAAGAAGAAGAACTTAATTTATATCAATCATTACATCTATATGTAAAGACGCAAAGAAATACAGCAAAAATGTCATCCATTTGAGCTGTCCAAATTTCCCGGGAATAAAATCTCGAAGGTGACCAATCTTAATGCTTAAGCAGTCTCTACGGGGTTACTAATCACTTCTCTTCAACTCGACTGTACAGCTGACCTCAGCTTCACCGACTACAGGAGATATCTACCAGTCCAAGACACTCCTGAAGTGAAGAAGGCCAGAGAGCATTTCTTCAGTCTCTACAAGAAACAAGCCAGGTAATGAATCTGAGGGACGGTGGTTGACATCTGTCGTCAGAAATTGTTTTCATTGTTTTCCAAAAGGGGGCATCTGTCCTCAGGAGTTGCTTTCCAAAAAGGAAAAAGATCATTTCTGTCTTTGTTTTCGTAGGTTGCAGCGGAATGTTTACAGTTGTTTACGGTCGTCTGACGTGCTTTTAAATATATTATAGCCCTGGCGAGCTTCTAATATATTATGGCTCTGACGTGCTTTTGATATGTTATAGCTTTGGCGTGCTTTTAATATAGTATGGCTCTGACGTGCTTTTAATATATTGTAGCTCCGATGTGCTTTTAATTTAGTATGGCTCTGACGTGCTTTTAATATATTGCAGCTCTGGCGTGCTTTTAATATATTATAGCTCTGACGTGCTTTTAATATATTGTAGCTCTGATGTGCTTTTAATATATTATAGCTCTGACGTGCTTTTAATATATTGTAGCTCTGATGTGCTTTTCATTTCTTATAGCTTTGGCATGCTTTTAATATATTATAGCGCTGACGTGCTTTTAATATATTATAGCTCTGACGTGCTTTTAATATATTGTAGCCCTGACGTTTTTTTAATATATTACAGGACTGGCGTGCTTTTAATATATTATAGCTTTTGTGTTTACCTGTTTATCTAAAGTAACTCATTATTCCGCAGCCTGGCGGCCGAGGCTCCAGACAACGACCTGGACGGTAGGCTGAATGGAGCCGGAGCCTACAGAGCCGACGACAATGACGAAGATTATCACTACTACGACTATGAGGGAGACCACAGTGAATACGAAGATGACGACGACGAGGAATCAGAGGGCTCAGAGGAAGGAGAGGGAGATGATGATTATTCCGACGAAGAGAGCGAAGACTCACATGATGACGACGGTGAGGATTCCTCATCCTCCTCGGAAGAAGACGGCTTCGATTCCAGCGAGGAAAACGGAGTGGATTCCTCAGAGGAAGGAGTAGACTCCTCAGAGGAAGGAGTAGACTCCTCAGAGGAAGGAGTAGACTCCTCAGAGGAAGACCTGGACGGGGAGGATTCCAGTTCCTCGGAGGAAGATAATGAGGACGGCAGAGCAGCCGCTGGATCCTACTGGGGTTCCAGAGGTCGCGGCTACCAGCCGATCAACACGAACTCCCTACCGGCTCCAAGACCCGTGACCGACACTCCCGCGGTCAGGAAGGCCAAGAGGACCTTCTTTGACCTCTACAAGGCTCAAGCGGAACTGTCCTTCAGCGCTCCCGACAACAAATAGAAAGAAGATGCGTTTTTTTTTTTATATATTTCGTACCAAATGCCTCCCCTAATGCGTTCTCACACACCACACAAGATTCAAGCTCGCCTCTGTCAGTCTTAGTACGCAGGGCCAAAACTGATTTAGGCTTTACACAGGGCCAAAACTAAATTTAGGCAGTACGTAGGGCCAAAGCTAAATTTAGGCAGTCCATAGGGCCAAAACTATTTAGGCTTTACATAGGGCCAAAACTAAATTTAGGCAGTATGTAAGGCCAAAACTAATTTAGGCTGTACGTAGGGCCAAAGCTAACTTAGGCTGTACGTAGGGCCGAAAACTGATTTAGGCTGCATGTAGGGCAAAAACGGATTTAGGCTGTACGTAGGGCCAAAACTAATTTGGATTGTACATAGGGCCAAAATATTTAGGCATTAAGTAGGGCCAAAACTAATTTAAACTGTACGTAGGGCCAAAACTGATTTAGGCTGTACATAGGGCCAAAACTTACTTAGGCTGTACATAGGGCCAAAACAAATTTAGGCTTTACGTAGGGCCAAAGCAAATTTAGGCTTTACGTAGGGCCAAAACTAATTTAGGCTGTACCTAGGGTCAAAAAAAGAAGCTACGTCAGTGGACTGTCCAAAAATAACTCGGTGGACAATCGCAATACTCTCCCCTCTCTAACTCTTCTGGTAATTCACTCTTCGTCGCAAAACTACTAAGATTGACAGGTGGCAAAGTAGTTTAGTGTTAGTACGATTCTTGAAGATTGTCAAGGCTGACAATCGAAGATTAAACACGAGGAATAAGATGCGAACAAGAACTTTTTCTCAGGAAAAATGAAATATGACGGGCGGAAGGCATTTTGTCATAATACAGAATCTTTTTAAGTGAAGGCTCGTTCTCTGTAGGAGTTGAATATATCTGAGGTTGTCTAGTGAGATCGAATTATATGTAAAAATGCTGGTATGTCTGTAGATGAATGAAAATCATTTTTAATGTATTGAGTCCATTAATATTACATGAATATTTGTCTAGGAAGCTTTGTAAAGATCATAGTTTGCAAGTATGGCATTTCCAAAATTTTATACTTTCAAAATTTAAAGGCATTATTGGTTGTATTCATGTATGTGTGTACATACATAATTGAGAATCATTATTTTCAAGATTGTATGATACAGCTGAAACAAAATACTCAAAAAACAAAAACATACGAAAAACCCCAATAATTTATAAACAAAAACATTCTCCGTGTGATCTGAATGAGAGAAAAGATGTTATCAAAGATAAAAATAAGACAAAAAACTTAGAGAAAGTGATAATTTGGATCTTGAATCATTACATCTCAAAGCAATGAGATAGATGGATACATTTCGATACATTCTGATACATATTCTTTTTCTTAGAGACGTGACAAAGTTTCTTTTTCACGAAGCATTTTATAAATATTCCTCTTCAAGTGGTTGGAGACTAAGTTAGCCCCCTGGCTAGTCATCTTCGAGATTGCATGATGGAAAAAAATCGCCAAAAAAAAATAGAAATCATATATTTTATTAAAAGAGTTAACTAGAGATTTATACAAAATTTCGCGTGACATGTGAAAGCTTTGAGCTGGAGACACCTCGACTTCTGTGTTGTAGCTCGGAGCTTTTCTCTTGTTGCCTTTTAGGCTAAGTTGATATATGAATAAAGCTATTTTCCTGCAAGAAACTCTCGTTTGTTTTCGAAATCCTTTTTTCATTTCAAAATTATTTTTGTTTTAATGTCATTCTAAATTACAAGGTTGAAAGGAATAAGTCTATTTTCCTGCAAGAAACTCTCGTTTGTTTTCGAAATCCTTTTTTATTTCAAAATGATTTTTGTTTTAATGTCATTCTAAATTACAAGGTTGAAAGGAATGTCTATTTTCCTGCAAGAAACTCTCGTTTGTTTTCGAAATCCTTTTTTATTTCAAAATTATTTTTGTTTTAATGTCATTCTAAATTACAAGGTTGAAGGAATAAGTCTATTTTCCTGCAAGAAACTCTCGTTTGTTTTCGAAATCCTTTTATTTCAAAATGATTTTTGTTTTAATGTCATTTTGAATTACAAGGTTGAAAGGAATGTCTATTTTCCTGCAAGAAACTCTCGTTTGTTTTCGAAATCCTTTTTTTTTTTTTTTGTTTTAATGTCATTCTAAATTACAAGGTTGAAAGGAATAAGTCTATTTTCCTGCAAGAAACTCTCGTTTGTTTTCGAAATCCTTTTTTATTTCAAAATTATTTTTGTTTTAATGTCATTTCTAAATTACAAGGTTGAAAGGAATAAGTCTATTTTCCTGCAAGAAACTCTCGTTTGTTTTCGGTTTTTGTTTTAATGTCATTCTAAATTACAAGGTTGAAAGGAATGTCTATTTTCCTGCAAGAAACTCTCGTTTGTTTTCAGAAATCCTTTTTTATTTCAAAATGATTTTGTTTTAATGTCATTCTAAATTACAAGGTTGAAAGGAATGTCTATTTTCCTGCAAGAAACTCTCGTTTGTTTTCAAATCCTTTTTATTTCAAAATTATTTTTGTTTTAATGTCATTCTAAATTACAAGGTTGAAAGGAATAAGTCTATTTTCCTGCAAGAAACTCTCTTTGTTTTTCAGAAATCCTTTTTATTTCAAAATGATTTTTGTTTTAATGTCATTCTAAATTACAAGGTTGAAAGGAATGTCTATTTTCCTGCAAGAAACTCTCGTTTGTTTTCGAAATCCTTTTTATTTCAAAATTATTTTTGTTTTAATGTCATTCTAAATTACAAGGTTGAAAGGAATAAGTCTATTTTCCTGCAAGAAACTCTCGTTTGTTTTCGAAATCCTTTTTTTATTTCAAAATGATTTTTGTTTTAATGTCATTTTGAATTACAAGGTTGAAAGGAATGTCTATTTTCCTGCAAGAAACTCTCGTTTGTTTTCAAAAATCCTTTTTTATTTCAAAATTATTTTTGTTTTAATGTCATTCTAAATTACAAGGTTGAAAGGAATAAGTCTATTTTCCTGCAAGAAACTCTCGTTTGTTTTCGAAATCCTTTTTTTATTTCAAAATGATTTTTGTTTTAATGTCATTCTAAATTACAAGGTTGAAAGGAATGTCTATTTTCCTGCAAGAAACTCTCGTTTGTTTTCGAAATCCTTTTTTTATTTCAAAATTATTTTTGTTTTAATGTCATTCTAAATTACAAGGTTGAAAGGAATAAGTCTATTTTCCTGCAAGAAACTCTCGTTTGTTTTCGAAATCCTTTTTTTATTTCAAAATGATTTTTGTTTTAATGTCATTCTAAATTACAAGGTTGAAAGGAATGTCTATTTTCCTGCAAGAAACTCTCGTTTGTTTTCGAAATCCTTTTTTATTTCAAAATTATTTTTGTTTTAATGTCATTCTAAATTACAAGGTTGAAAGGAATAAGTCTATTTTCCTGCAAGAAACTCTCGTTTGTTTTCGAAATCCTTTTTTATTTCAAAATGATTTTGTTTTAATGTCATTCTAAATTACAAGGTTGAAAGGAATGTCTATTTTCCTGCAAGAAACTCTCGTTTGTTTTCGAAATCCTTTTTTATTTCAAAATGATTTTTGTTTATAATGTCATTCTAAATTACAAGGTTGAAAGGAATAAGTCTATTTTCCTGCAAGAAACTCTCGTTTGTTTTCGAAATCCTTTTTTTATTTCAAAATTATTTTTGTTTTAATGTCGTTCTAAATTACAAGGTTGAAAGGAATAAGTCTATTTTCCTGCAAGAAACTCTCGTTTGTTTCCGAAATCGTTTTTTCATTTCAAAATTATTTTTGTTTTAATGTCATTCTAAATTACAAGGTTGAAAGGAATGTCTATTTTCCTGCAAGAAACTCTCGTTGGTTTCCAAAATCCTTTTTTATTTCAAAATTATTTTGTTTTAATGTCATTCTAAATTACAAGGTTGAAAGGAATAAGTCTATTTACCTGCAAGAAAC
Source organism: Macrobrachium rosenbergii (assembly GCF_040412425.1). Lineage (NCBI taxonomy): Eukaryota > Metazoa > Arthropoda > Malacostraca > Decapoda > Palaemonidae > Macrobrachium > Macrobrachium rosenbergii. Next base: position 76,292,013 of record NC_089750.1, read on the forward strand.
TCTCGTTTGTTTTCGAAATCCTTTTTTTTTTTATTTCAAAATGATTTTTGTTTTAATGTCATTCTAAATTACAAGGTTGAAAGGAATGTCTATTTTCCTGCAAGAAACTCTCGTTTGTTTTCGAAATCCTTTTTTTATTTCAAAATTATTTTTGTTTTAATGTCATTCTAAATTACAAGGTTGAAAGGAATAAG